>NC_073303.1:295206606-295461606 GCF_027595985.1 Sorex araneus
CTCTCTCCCCCCCCCTCCTCTCTCTCTTTCCTCTCTCTGTCTCTCTCCCCATTTTCCTTCCCTCCCCCACCACTTTTCTGCTTTTGTGCCACATCTGGCAGTGCTTGGAGCTTACTCCTGGCTTTGCACTCAGGAATTAATCCAAGCTGTGCCTGTAGGACCATATGGGATGCCAGGGGACAAACCTGGGTCGTTTAGCCCTGTGTAAGGCAAGTGCCCTACCCACTGTACTATCAGTCTGGCCCTGATGTATATTTTCAAAGTAAATGAGTAAGATGTTCTGGTAGAGTAGATTGAGATCCTAACCTAAAAGAAATTGGGAGGGAAGGAAAGGATAAGATGTGGAGTCATGCTGAATCCAAGTTTTAACCTGAATAATCAGAAAAATGGATTATCATCAACTGAGATGGGAAAGCCTGCTGACAGAAAAGGTTCTGGAGTTGTTTTTAAACAACATTACGTGGAGATTTCTGCTGCATACCTAAGTGCAACTGTGGAATTACTGGACATGAGCCCAGAATTTGAGAAAGAACTCTGGGATGCAGATGTAAATCTGGGACCTATCAGCAAAGAGATGATCTTTAAAGTTCTCAGTCTGGATGAGATCACTCAGGGCAAGAGAAAGGTACAGGCGGAGAAAGGAAGAGGATCATGGCCGATCCCAGGGGCATGCTAAAACAAGAGAGAAGTTCAGGAAGAAAAGAAGAAATAGCAAAACAGACTGAGAAAGTGAGTAGCAAAGCAGGAAGAAAAGAGACAAATGAGTGTTCCGGAAGCCAAGTGAAAAAAATGATAGTAAAGAAGAAGTGGTGTTGTTGAATTTCAAATTGGTGAATGTGTGATCAACTGTAATAGCAAAACACCCAAGTATGACATTGACAACAATCATTAAAACCACACTCCCCGGTGTTAGGGATCAACCTCAGGGTTCCGCGCATGCACTCCAGCTCTCTGGGCAATCTTGCCCAACCTAGATGGGCTTTTTTAAAACAAACAAAAAAACAAACAAACAAATCAATCCACGTGCTTTTAAGAAGTAACAGAAAACTTGGAGAACCAAAAAAAGTAATTAATAAGAAATCTTTGCAGTTAAAATTATGGTATTATGCTTTAAATGCTCTTACAGCATAAGATTAAGTTTTACCCTTAATTCAAAACTACACTATATTTAACTTTGATAAGTCAAGTTTTTTTAAGTTACATAGAGAAATCTCCGTCATAACTACAGGTATCCAAACAAAGATATCTGAGAAAGTCGAAAGACTAACTTTGAAACATTTCAACCAACAGACAGATATAGATAGAATGAAAAGACGCTGAGATAGGTTTGTAACATGTTTGTAATTTAGATTCTATTCTCAGCTATCAAACACATTTTAGTCTCACATGCAAGTCTCACGCGATTAGAAGCTATTTCCATTTCTGTTGCAATTTGCTGCAACTTGGTTAGACCTAGAAGGAACAGTCAAGTGAAGTGAACCAGAGTGAGATCTGTCCCTGCCGCCAGGTCGGGGACACCAAGCCTGTGCCGGGAATATCGGGCTCTGCCCTTCCCAATTCTCTGGCAGCCTGTGGAAGGCGCATCCTAGGTCTCCAGAAGACGCTCACTTAGGGGCTTTCCAGCAGCGGCCATGCAATACTTGCCCCCTTAACTATTTCACAGGGAACAAACATTGGACCCTTACACTGAACTCTGTCTGGAGTGGCTTGGCAACCTCACTGTGCCAACATTAACTTACTCCTAGCTCCAAATCACCTTTTCCTCCCACAGTGCGCAAAGGTACCTGTGGTAGTAAGAAACCACAGAATCCTAAATTACTACCACATTAGTGGCAGGGTCCCTGACACTGAAAGCCTACCTGGAACCCTCACATGAAACTCTAACCAGCTAGTTAGTAACAACAAAATTGCTCGGGACAATTTTGAAAGCGGAGGAAGAAAGAAACACTAAGCTGGTCCGCCCTGAAAGCGTCCTGGTGGTGGAGGTGGGAGGGGTGGGACTGGAGGGAGCTTGAGTGGAGACTTAGAGCCACTCCCAGACTGCGCCAGAGGAAAGGGGGAAGCAGCACAGAACCCACCACGCAGACGGAGTGGAGACAGCTGCCTGGGAGGCTCAGCCAGTGCTCACCAGCTCGAACCCTCTCAGACAAGGCCTTTAGAGAGAACATGCTGAGAAAGCTTAATGGGCTCAAAGAAACAATGGTACAGGTAGTCAATAAAGCAAAATTACGAGAGCACAAGAGAGAAGACTACAACCAGGAGTGACAGAACTGGGGCTGGAGGGACAGTACAGTGGGTAGGGCACCTGCCTTGCATGCAGCAGAACAGGGGTTGATTCCCGACATCTCATATAGTGGGCTGAGCACTGTCAGGAGTAACTCATGAGTGCAGAGCCAGGAGTAACTCCTGTGTGGCTCCCAAAACCAAAACCAAAGCAAACAATAGAAGGAAGTGAAGGAACTAAAGGATTTGGTAAGTGAAATAAAATAATTCAATGGAAGGCGTTGGCAGCAAACTTAAGAGCAGTGAGGATAAAATCATAGGAAACCTCTACAAACCAAGACAAGATCTCAAAATAAACAAACAGCACAAGAAAGAAAAAAAACCTCCAACCCCATCAAAAAATGGGGAGAGGAAATGAATAGAAGTTTCCTCAAAAATGAAATACAAATGGCCAAAAGGCACATGAAAAAGTGTTCCACATCGCTAGTCATCAGGGAGATGCAAATCAAAACAAGAAGGAGATATCATCTCACACCACAGAGACTGGCACACATTCAAAAGAACAAAAGCAACCAGTATTGGCATGGATGTGGGGGGAAAAAGGAATGCTCTTTTACTGTTGGTGAGAATGACAACTGGTCCAGCTTTTCTGGAAAACAATATGGACAGTCCTTCAAAAACTAGAAATTGAGCTTCTATATGATCCTGCAATACCACTTCCGGGAATATATCCTGAGGATGCAAAAAAGCACAGTAGAAATGACATCTGTACCTATATATTCATTGCAGCACTGTTCACAATAGCCAAAATCTGGAAACAACCCAGACTTAAAACAGATGACTGGTTAAAGAAACTTTGGTATACTATGCAGCTGTTAGGAGAGATGAAGTCATGAAATTTGCTTATAAATGGATAGACATGGAGAGTATCATGCTAATTAGTGAAATGAGTCAGAAAGAGAGGGACAGACATAGAAGGACTGCACTCATTTGTGGAGTATAGAATAACATCATGTGAGGCTGACACCCAAGGACAGTAGATACAAGGGCCAGGAGGATTGCCCCATAGCAGGAAGATTGCTTCATGAGCAGAGCGGAGAAGGCAGATGGAATAGAGACGGGATCACTAAGAAAATAATGGCTGGAGAAATCAGTCGGGATGGGAGATGTGTGCTGAAAGTAAATAACATGATGACCTCTCAGTGTCTGTGTTGCAAGCCATAATGCCCAAAAGTAGAGAGAGAGAGTATGGGGAATATTGTCTGCCATGGAGGCAGAGGGAGGGTGGGAAAGGGAAGGGTATACTGGGGATATTGGTGGTGGGGAATATGCACTGGTGGAGGGATGGGTGTTTGATCATTGTGTGATTGTAACCCAAAGATCAATTTCATGAACATGCTTAACTTCTACAGAGAAAAGGCAAAAACCCTTCATGCCATTAATCTCACTCAACATCAATGGCCGAATGCACCAATCAAGAGACAGAGTGGCAGGGTAGATCAGAAAAATGAAACCAACTTTCTGTTGCCTACAAGAGACACATTTGAATAGTCAGGACAAACCCAGATTCAAAGTTAAAGGCTGGAAAACAGTATTTCAAGCAAACAACTTTCTTAAAAAGGCTGGGATAGCCATACTTATATCAAACAACACCAACTTCAAGTGACAGATATGGTCACTTCTTAATGATCAAGGGATATGTACATCAGGAAGATCTCACACTCATGAATATTTATGCACCTATAGAGGGACGATCAAAATATTTTAAAAACTGTTAATAAACCAGAAGGAACAACACAACACTGACAATAATACAATAATAACTGGAGAACTTCAAAACTGCTTTCTCATCCCTAAATAGATCAACCAGACAAAAACTGAAGAAAACACTGGGCTTAAGGGAATAAGTGAAGTAGCAAATACATTGAGGCAAAATACATTCCCCAAAAGTTAAACACACATTCTTCTCCAGTGCATATGGGACATTTTCCAAGATAAACCACATGTTGGGTCATAAAACATACCTCCATAAAATCAAGAGGAAAGAAATTGTAACAACTATCCCCTAAGGCCATGAAACAATGAAAATGGAAGTAATCACACACAAAAAAAGAAAAAACTCAAACACTCAGAAATTAGCTCAATACTGAACAAACATGGGTCAAAGAGGATATTGGAGAGGAAATCAAGGTTCCCAGAAGCAAATGAAAATGAAGATTAAGATAAGAGTTACCAGAACAGATGGGACACAGCAAAAACAATGTTAAGAGTAAAGTTCATAGCAATTCAAGTTGTTCATTATGAAGACAGAAATGGCCCACATAAATAACCTAACTACATAGCTTGAGCAGATAGGGGGGAAAAAAGGGAAATTAAAGCAAGCAGAAGGAAGGAAACAATACAACTTAGAGCTTTACATTAATGAAGTGGAAATTAAAGACACAATCCAAAAGATCAACAGAACCAGGAGCTGGTTCTTTGAAAAAAATAAACATGATTGAAAAACCATTAGCAAGACTCATTAAGAAAGAGAGAAAGCCCTAGTAAATCAAATGAGGAGCAGAAGGGGAGATGTGTCATAACAGATAACACAGAAGTTCAAGGATCCTCAGGGGTTACTTTGAAAATCTTTATATCAGGGAAAGGGAGAAGCTAGTAGAAAGGCTACATTTTTGGATTCCTGTAACCTCCCAAGGTTGAACCAAGAAGAAACAGAACCCCTGTAGAGAAAATTACTACAAAGAAAATTGAAAGAGTATTAAAAAAATCTCACCCAATTGGAAAGTCTAAGTCCAGATGGGCCCACCAGTGAGTTCTTTCAAAGCTTTAAAAAAGACCTACTGCCAGTGATTTTCATGCTTTCAGGAAATTGAAAACTAGCTTCTATAAGGCAAACATTACTCTGATACCTCAAGTAGACAGACATCACAAAAAAAGGAAAACTATAGACCTATCTACCTGACGAACACAGATGCAAAGAACCTCAACAAATATTAACAAACCGAATTCAACAATACATCAAAAGATCATTCCCCACAATCAAGCAGGAAGATGCCCAGATGGTTTTATAAACAGAAGTTAATCAAAGTAATAAACTGTATTAGTACAAGGAAAAATAAAATCATATTATCAATAGACAAGGAAAGCATTCAACAAGATCCAACACCCATGCATGATTAAAAACTCCCAATAAAATGGGAATTGAAGAAACTTAACATAGATAAAACCATTTACCACAAGACCACAGCAAAAACTGAACTCAGTGGTGAAAATCTGAGAGCCTTCCCTCAAAGATCAGGCACCAGACAAGGTGCCCATTCTCAGCACTGCTACTGAATAGAGTACAGAGGTCTTTGCCATAGTAATTACACAAGGAAGAGATATAAAAGGCACTCAGACAGGGTAATTCAAACTGTATTTGTGGACAACATGTTACTATATTTTGAAAATCTTAAACACTCTACAAAGATGCTCCTAGAAGAACAGACATGTTCTGAAATGTAGCAGGCGACAAAATCAACATGCAGAAATCCATGCTTTTTCAATGTGCAAATAATGAATAAAAGGGAGAGAAATTATTTTTAAATTCCATTCACAATTTTGCCTCAGAAAATCAAGTATCTGGGAATCAGCTTAATGAACAGGTAAAAAACTTATGCCAAATAAATTAATAAGAATTTAAAAAAACAACAATAAATCACTACTAAAACAAAAGAGGATGTAAAGAAATAGAAACACATTCCCTGTTCATAGATTGGAAAAAAAAATCAATATTGCCAAAATGATAATCTTTTCCAAAGTTTCATGCACATTCAAGGCAGTCCCTACAAAAATATCCATAACATTTTTAAAGACAGATCAAGCACTCTTGAAATTCATATGAAATACTAAGGCCCTCCACTAGCCAAAGCTAGAAAAAGACAGGAGGTTTCTTCTTTCTCTAACTCCAAACTGTATTATAAAGCTGTAATAATCAAAACAGCATGGTACAGGAGAGGGTGGAGGAAATTAGGATGGGGTGGATACTGGGATGGATATTGGGATCAAGGTAGGGAAGAGTGGACATTCTGGGGAACAAAGATGTGCTGGACTGGGCTATGAATGAAACACTATCATCAAAAGTGCTGTGAACATGGCACCTAAAATTTGAAAAAATTAGAGGGAGAATAGTGGATGGTCTCACTCATCTGTAGTACATAAATAATATCATGTGATATTGAAAGACTTCACTATATAGTTCTTATCATTATAAAAATTAGATCCTTAAGCTGAATTTAAGATGAGTAAGCTGAGAATCACACCATACCTGTACAAGTCTGCTTCTGGCTGCTGGCATTCAATCACAGCTAAGAGAGAGTCCAAGTTGGCAACTGTTTGTAATACTGCTGTTTCTGGAACTGCCACATGGGTCTGAGAACAAAAAAAGGGATTAAATTGCAGTTTCAAGATCCTACCCAAGAAACTACTTCACATGTCTTTTACAAATAAAAATCCTGACATACTGCATTTGAGATCACTCAGCTTAAGAGTGGAACTGGAGGAAGAAGAAAGTAAAGGTCAAAGAAAGATACAGCCCATGGGAACCACTTGCTTGTAAAAAAAAACTTTTTTGTTACAGTTACTACTGTAACACTTTTTTAATTAAAAAATAACTATTTTTATTAAAAAATAACTTTAAAAATAGTTATTTTTTAATAAAAAATAACTATTTTTTAAATAAAAAATACCTGTTTTGTTTTGTTACTACTCAAAGTTGACTAGATCTGAAAACTGAGACATGTGCCCACCCCAAATGAGCACTACGATACGAAAATGTCCTGTTTTTCTTTAAAAATATTTTTCATTTTTTTCCTTAATTTGAAATAGCTAAGTCATAAGAAACTACCCTTGCTTAGTTACTGAACCTCTATTTCTTTAAATATAAAAATTACCATTTCTTAAAAAAACAAACAAACTGAATTTTAAGTTTTTGGTTCACCAAAAGCCAACACTAAAATATATGTATGCACACAAACCTTAAGGTTAGTTTCTCCATCCAAACTGGCAGTTGTAACATGACATGAACCATCAAGTCGATCTGAGGACAAAAGCACCAAATCTGCAGGGAAAATTTCATCTTTGGCTATTCGAACAATATCACCCACCTAAGAATTATAAGGAAAAGAAAATACATAGATTTTTAAAAGCAAGAACTTATTTTTAGTGGGTACAAAGTGATTTATTAATATATTAATGTAGGTGCTTAAATATTAATATTAATGTAGGTTCTTAATTTAAATATTTATTTAAAATAAAATGCTGAAACTAAAATATAATTGATTTCTATAATTAGGACCTAGTCCATACCCGAATGTTTTTTGATCTCGTTTTTACAAGGCCACCACTTCGAACCACATAAACAGGAGCTCCATTTACTTCATTATCTGAGTTATGTCGTAACCAATCTTCATAACCCTATCAAAGAAAACAAAGAATAAGTAGACTTTTCAGTACAATTAGCAGATACTTTTATTAAAAGAGAGAACAACTAGTAATCCCATGAAGCATTTCACTACCAATTTCACTCAAATTGGACATGGGGGATGCCAGGGATCAAGCCCGGTTGGCCGGGGGCAAGGCAGTCATCTTAACAACATCCTCTCCCACTTCCACAGCATGTGATTCTAATTCATCTTACATACTACTACTAGATCAATCTTTCCAAATATTATTTAAATGCACTACTCTATTTAAAACTTCCTTAGGAACTTGTATTGTTTACAGCAAAAAAAAAAAATCTTCCAGTCTCCTTAATTTAGAATAAATCTGTATTTTCACTAGTATCTTTTAGTACTTTCATATACTGTGCCAAACAGTCAGATCATCATCATCATCATAATACCGTGATCCTCGATTTTCTTTAGCGGTCTCAGTAATGTCTCCATTCGTTCTAGCCCTGAGATTTTAGAAGCCTCTCTTTACTAGTCCTTCCCAATGGTGCCGCATTGGAGGCTCTTTCAGGGTCAGGGGAATGAAACCCATCACTGTTACTGGTTTTGGCATATGAATATGCCACAAGGAGCTTGCCAGGCTCTCCCATGTGGGCAGGAAACTCTCAGTAACTTGCCAGGTTCTCCAAGAGGGAGAACTAGGCTATAAGATGACCAGGAGCTTGGTTTTATAGTCTCTGAATGTTGGCCATTGATGGGATTACATGGCGCTGGGAGCAGTTTCTGGGTGTGACCGCCTAGCTACTGGAAAATGGGGGATCTGGGCGGAAGAGGCCCAGTTTCGATCGGAGCAGGCTTGGAGATCTCAGCCCTGGGTTCCACACACACGTGGGTTCCTCTGCCGGTTCCTTCATGCATGAGGCTCATCTGAACATGTGGAGAGGAGCCTTGAGCATGGCTGTGGCTGAGTTCCAGAGGTCTTAGACTGCCAGGGGCTCTGCTTGGGGCGGGGAGGGAAACTCAACCCACCTACTCTGAGGGGCTCCGGTGAAGACAGTCAGGCGAGGGGGCAAGAGATTCTGCCGTATAATACACATGCAGTCTTTATGCTAGAAACTTCAAATTCTGACAAAAGGTATGAAAGACAATCTGAAAAACCAAGGCGAGATACATTCCCCAAAACAGGGTCTGCCTTTTCTTACAGTTGGCCCTTTGTCCAAATTGTTGTATTTTTCAGCATCTTCTTGGCCAATTGTCATTTTTTTTTGCTTTTTTTGGGAGGGTCACACCTGGCGATGCACAGGGGTTACTCCTGGCTCTGCACTCAGGAATTACTCTTGGCAATGCTCAGGGGACCATATGGGATGCTGGGAATCGAACCCGGGTCAGCCGTGTGCAAGGCAAACGCCCTGCCTGCTGTGCTATCACTTGATACCATACAAATGAAGTGATCCACTCTTTCTCGGAACATCCACAGTTCACTGACTCTTAATACTATTTTATTGACTTGTTCTAATTAATTCGGTATTTGCATCCATATTCCCTTCTTCACGGGTTTCATAGTTCACGGAGGGTAAAGACTTACATGCACCAAAGTCCAGTACCCTGCCAACTAGAAGACTTGATATGCAACATGGTTGGAAGAAGTGAATAAAAACATCACCAGTTCATTCATATTTAAGTACAGATAACTGACAATAAAGTCTTTTCTCTTTTGATAAAAGTACAAAGGGCGGAAGCTGACTTAAGGGTGGGGCAGGGGAGAAGAAAAGAGCTGGAACATGAAAACTCTGACACGATTCGCTCTAAAGATCCAAAATTTATTCCAGTGACTTCTACCAAGGGAGATATAAACCTGAAAAACAGGCCAGAGAGAGGGAGAGCACAGGGTTCCATGCGTGCAGCTCACTCTGATGTGATGGATATGGCACCATCAGAGCAATCTCGAGAATGGAGCCAGGAGTAAGCCCTGAGCTCCACACCCTCCACGCCACCCCCCCCCACCGGCAAATACCCTGAAAAACACATTGATATAATCTGTTTATTATATGAATAAAACTTTCTCTTATAAAAGAGATAGCTCTGGAGTACTTAAGTTGTTTTTGAAAAAGGAATAAAGTTCTTTCTCTGTAAAACTAAAGTTAGTACCTAACTGTACACTTGCAACTAGTTGCAACAGCAAGAATAATACAGGTATGAGGCATAATCTTCATACTTCCTACCATTAAATTTTATGAACTTTTGAAGGTGATGGATTTCCAATTATTATTTTAGTAACATCTCATTGTATAAGGTGTCTCATTTCAAAATATAAATTTACCAGCCATCTTTTCCACTCAGGGCATTACTTTCCAGTTAATCCCAGCCTGTTTTTGGCCAAATAATATATTGGGAGACAAGGGCAAGAAGTACTCTAAGATTCTGTATTGATTTAAAAATGCTCAATATTTTTATTAAAAATATTACTCTATTAAACAAATCCTTTGATTCATTCACCTACTGAAAAGATATTTATTGAAGGTCTGAAATGTGCAGGAACTGGAAGTAAACTGGTGTATGAAACAAAATCTCTGCCCCATAGAGCTGAATTCTTGAATAAAGACATTAGCCACTTATCATTTATTCAAATTGGAACAAAGAGAAACACATGATATGGGTGAAAAAAAGAAGGAAATGAGACTGAAGAGGCCAGGAAAAGGCTAAAACACTCAAGTGGAAACATACAAACAACATATGTGTGCTAGAGTTCGAGGAATTTTTAGAATACCTAAAATCTGAAAACCCTCAATCTATAAATGCCACTTCAAGATCCAACACTAGATAAGCAGCTAAAGCTATACAAAAGAGGTCCAAAGAGGACCAGTGATAGTACAGCAAGGAGGGCGTTTGTCTTGCACGTGGCTGACCCAGGTTCAATCCCACACCCCATATGGCACCCCCAGCCTGCAAGGAGTGATTTGTTAGCTCACAGCCAAGAGTAAGCCCTAAGCACCACTGGGTGTGGCCCTCAAACAAAACAAAGGTCCATGGGACAAATACGTGTCCCTTGGTGATATAAATAACTTGGAATAACCTACAAAATAGGCAATTATATGAAGTGACTTGGATGTTTACTGATTTATACAAATGTGATTCTCCAAAGAATAATGAAGAAAACAAAATGAGACTAAGAACAGGGCTGGATCGTAGAGGGGTAAAGGCTCTTGCCATGCATATGGTCAACCCCAGTTTGAATCCCAGCACTGGACATGGGGCCCTAAACATGAAACTAGGAGTATTCCCTGAATACCAATAGGTATGGCGCAAAGACCAATCATCCAATCAAAAACAAAACAAAACAAAAAAGTCCATCTTAGAACAACAGAATGGTTATCTCCGAAACATGAGATCTATAATGTAACCATTAATTCATACTCTTAACTTTCGGGGTTGGAGGGGCTGTTTGGGCCATACCTGGTGATGCTTAGTACTTACTCTTGCTCTGTGCTCAGGGATCACTCCTGCAGGGCCTCAGGGGACCATATGGGGTGCCAGGAATCAACCCAGGTCAGCCAATGCATGGCAAATGCCCTACCGACTGTCCTATCGCTCAGCCTTCTTTTTAACTTTTTTGTGTAATGATTTCATTTCAGAATTACAAAATGTTTGTCAATTTCATTTCCATGTCAATTAAAATATTTCCCGAATCTTATAAATTCGAAGCTTAGCACACTGAAAACAAGAAATTTCAATTAACTCTTTTTCACACTGAAGGGGATCACCTGCTAAGAATTTTTTAAGAAGTAGTAACAATAACACCTTGCATAAAAATCACCTTCATCACAGAAAGTTGTAAAGAAAAAAGCACTATACAATTTTTATTCATAGATGTTCATGTAGAAGTATATTTTCCACTCTCTGTATTTCTTTTGAATTGTATTTACAATCTGTTTCATATAAAAATTGGTTTGTATATAATGCTTATTTTGAGGTACTTTCTGTCAACAGAACAAAAAAAAATTTTTACAATGGTAATCATTCTGAGTTACCAGGTACCCGAATTATAGGGTGGCTTAATTTTACCATATGCAATATCACAAAATTTGCTTCTTTCTTATGTAAATTATTTTCATGACAATATTGTTACTTTAGAGCAGAACTATTTAACAACTTCTGAATCACTTGGGAGAAAATAACAAAAGAAAAACATTTCATACCTGCTTTATGGCAGTAACTGTTATCACAAAGAATAACGGAAGTCCACTGGTAATTGGGCTGGTAGGTGTATCTATCATAAGCTAGGTTAAAAACAAGAATAAAGAATATGTTCTTATATTGTACAGCTTACAGTATGAATATCTAAAATATACTTACTGGAAATTCTGAGCACAATATTCAAACTGTGCATCACAGTTCAGAGTAAGACATAATAGGATAAGAAGTATTATGCAGTGAAAATACAGCTTAATTCATAGTTTCATTTCACTTTGTTGGCTATTACACTATTGTAGGTGGAGTATGTAATTGACTGCACACCCACAAACACTGCTACAGCAGACATGCTCTGCATTTTCTTTTTTTTTTTCTGGCAGGGGCAGTGAGGAGGAACCGTGCTGGGGTCTACACCCAGCAATGCTCAGGGTTTACTCCTGGCTCTGTGTTCAGGGATCACTCCTGGCAGGGCTCAGGGGACCATATGGGTACTGGGAACTGAACCCAGCAGGCAAGCGCCCTGCCTGCTGCACTCTCTCTCCCCTTCTGCGCTCTGCCTTTTTAACAAAAATATATAAGGTCCCCAGCACTTGCCGAGCAATGGAGCTGTAACTGCTCAGAATTTCAATTCCTATTTGACTATGCTGATAAATGCTGAAGAGGGGTCTTTTCCACAAGTGACTTTGTTACACGTAGTGAAGTTAGAGAGGGATAGCTGTGAAAATGCTACTAAATATAAAAATCAGTAGGCTTCAGCCACCCACCCACAGACTGGTGCCAGACCAGGGGCTGAAAGGCGGGAAGCCCTGGGTCCGCAGGATGAGTCATAGATGCCCACCCATGGACGGGCATGCAAAACAGGCACTGGTCTGCAGGTATAAAGACTGAAGAAAGCCAGCCTGTAACTAGCATTCTCATACAACTGGGGTTATAATAAACTGCTACAGAAATAAATTATTGTGATGACGTTTGGTTAGGCAGAAAAGGAGTCTGATTTATTAATGTCTGTTTACTCTAATAGGCCAAACAAGTTTGTTCTATTCCAGAGCAGCTGAATTCCTTATCGTAGCTTCTAAACTCACAAAAAGGTGCGTTAGGTGGACCCGGTTAGTACAAATTTCTTACTTTTCAGAGAATATCAAACTGATATCCAGTAGACAGAAAATCAGAAGTTCGTTCTCCGTCTAAAAAAGTTTGTTGTTTTTTTCCCAGTAAATACTTCCACAACATATTTTTATGTAAATGTTTTTTGTTTTTGTTTTTTGCTTTTTGAGTCACATCTGGAGAGGCTCAGGGGTTACTCCTGGCTTTACACTCAGGAATACTCCTGGCGGTGCTCACTGGACCATATGGGATGCTGGGAATCGAACCCATGTCGGTCGTGTGCAAAGCAAACACCCTATCTCTCTGCTATCTCTCCAGCCCCTTTATGTAAATGTTTTATTGGACTTGAGGCTGCATGGTTCTTACCGTGTTAATGTTAATAATTTTGGCACAAAGTCATTACGCCTTCACCAATACTAAAATGCCCACTGCTATTCTGCCTGCTTCCCTGAACTTTAGAAGTGCTAACTTCCTTTTCTTTTCATTTAAAAAACCTGGTCCCAGTTAGAGAAAAATTCAATTTACGCAAGAAATTCGATGTTGGGACTAGAGATAAAGCTCAGCTCTGAGTCCATCCCTGGGACCATGTGGCACCCCAAGCTGTCAGCTCTTCTCTCGGTATTTTGACATTATGGAAAAAACATAAGGTAAAAATTAGAAACTTTCAAGCAGATTAATACAGGTTCATAGTTTAGGAAAGAAGTAATTAATATACTATGTCAAAATTTATACTTCAGGAAAATTTTTAAATTTGAAATGAAAAAATTTAAGTTGTAGCTTAACTAAAAGCTAAAGAAAAATATTACTTGCAGAGCCTCTGGAAAATAATGTGGTTTTTTTTGGCTTTGATTATGGTTATCAACCAATAGTGAAAGCAATAAGCAATAGTGAAATAGTGAAAATAGTAAGCAAACAAAATGTAACTAACATTAGAAATCATATGTATACTTTAGCAATACAGGTAAGGCTGGCAGTTTAAATTGTTTTCCACTCAATACAGTGGGGAGGCTCTGAATAAAACAGTCCCATACTTGAATGATTGAGAATGCAATAAAACTTTTAAACTTACCTGAACCAAAAATATAATAAGAAAATAAAAGTTTGCCACTCTTCTGAATTGTTCAAATAAATTTTTTGGAACAAAATTCCACACAGTATACTAAAAAAGAGAAAGAGAGATAAAAATTAATATTTAAAGATAACATATAATGAATAATTATAGTAAGAAAAATTGTATTTGTTAAACCCTTAGACAAATTCATATAAACCCGAATCACACACTGTAGTATTCTGTGTTTACTAAGTAACATATTTACACAATGCTTACTGTCTGAGTTTCAGGTTTCATACCCTACTCCTTATTTTCTTTCTCCTATAATTGAATCATAGGAGATTCAAATTATAATTTAAATGATAATTATATTAAATCATACAGTATTTAGAATAATTTTTAAGTGAGATTAAACTAGAAACTATTTTGCTGCTGAGTTCTGAAGTTTCATAGAAGTTGGAGACAGCAATCTAAAACATTTTAACCATTCATTTTGGACATCAGTTATACAAACTAGTCTAATATAATCACAAGCCAATAAAAATTCTGATACAAATATATTTTATGTACTATATACCTGTTAGAAACTGTATAATTAGGATAGTTATTCTCTAAGCATGGAAAAATAGAAAAATAACAAAATATGATAAAAAAGGTTAAAAAAAAAACTTTAGCTAAGTGATCACCAGTATAGCCACTAAGAAAAATCCCATAAAGGACATAAAATATGTCCAAATATCAATTTTTAAAGTTAGAGAGCAGAGCAGAGTGGTTAAGAACAGATGATAAGGGGTTAACTGCTGTGATCTAAATCCTAATCCAAGGTCACTGAATAACCCTGGATCTAATCTGATGCCCCATGTTCTGACTTTTATGAAGCACTGAGGACAAAACCCTGCTCATGCTAATTGCCAACTCTGTCTTTTGTTATTTTAGTAAATAGCCCATAAGTCTATAGTACTGATTTACAGGTGCAGAGCAATCTAGTACCTATTTCACTCATATCACTCCTACTCACAACTCATATATAAAAAAGATATAAAATAAGACTTTATAATAGTCTTACTTTACCCATTGCATAGTGTCTCCCTGAACTGCAAAATACCTGAGTCTAAAAACAGTTTTGATTTACTGCTCCATCTCCAGTATTTATATTACTACAACAGCTGAGGATCAACCCGTTAGCAGAACAACCAAATGAATGAATAAAATACCAATGAAAAAATTTTCAGGTAACTACCCTGGTTATCAGGCAATGAAGCATCAATGGTACTGGTGATGTACTTAAAAATATTTAAAAACTTAAAAATATTTAAAGAGGTAGTTTACTTAATTATCTCTGGGGCCATGCCAGATGGTTCAATACCATGAATTTTTAAAAAATCTTACCTACTGTATTTAATTTTTTTAAAAAAATTTTGGGTGAGGACTGGAGTGATAGCACGGCGGGTAGGGCATTTGCTTTGCACACAGCTCACCCAGTTCGATTTCTCTGTCCCTCTCGAGAGCCTGGCAAGCTACCCGTGGCGTATTCGATATGCCAAAAACAGTAACAAGTCTCACAATGGAAACATTACTGGTGCCCGCTCGAGCAAATTGATGAACAATGGGATGACAGTGCTACAGTGCTACAATTCTGGGTGATACCCAGCTGTGTTCAGGGTTTACTCCTGGCTCTGCACTCAGGGATCACTTCTGGCAGGCTTAGGCAACCATAATGGGATGCTGGGGATCAAATCCTTGTCAGCTGCATTCAAGGTAAGCATTCTCTCTGCTATACTCTCACTCCAGTCCTCAGGAGCAGCCTCTGAGTACCGAGGAGGTGTGTCTTGAAAGCCAAAAAATTATTGCTTTGTAACCAGTTTGAGACCTGAAATAGCCTTTCTCAAACGAAAGATTTTATAAACAGGCTTTGGGTATAGTAAGGGTCTACAAAAGTCTATCTGGCCTCCAGGGAGGAAGGTCAAACTGTATTTTCAATTCTAATCTGAGACGCCTAAAACCTGTGTTTGATTTTCTGAGGTAGAGGCAGCAGCAGTGGCAACAGGCTCTGGGAATGGAAATTATGTCTGGGACTTCCTGGAGCCAAGAGAAGTTGCAGCTCAAGGTTTGCATACCAAATCAACCCCAGCTGATCTTAACTTGAGGAAAGGTAGCTATCTCCACTGAAGTTAGAAGATAAAGTAAAACTTTTTCAATTTCCAAAACAAACTTGAAACTTTTTTTTTTTTTTTTTTTTTTTTTGCTCTTTAGGTCACACCCAGCGATGCACAGGGGTCACTCCTGGCTCTGCACTCAGGAATTACCCCCTGGCAGTGTTCAGGGGACCATATGGGATGCTGGGAATTGAATCTGAGTCCACCACGTGCAAGGCAAACACCCTACCCACTGTGCTATCACTCCAGCCCAAAACTTGGAACTTTTTAAGGTATTTTCTTTGAGAAGTTCAATAATACAACGAGGAGCTCAGGAAAAAGAAAGGTTTCTTGTTAATACTAGTTTACAAATGTTAGGAATTGTTTACCCATTTTCTGAAATAAAACTTCCCAGCAAACTAAGTATAAACTTTGTGCTATCTTAGGTGAATATACAGAATGGTGTTAGTATTTGTTCTAATAATATTAAGATGTATCTAAGGTAAGCAGTTTACTGTTATAAAATTATTTTAACTCTATAAAATGATCAAGACAAATGAATTAAAAACGCAATTTTCTGGGGCCGAGGATGTGGCTCAGCAACAGAGTATACTGTAACAGGTGTGAGGCCCATGTTCAATGCCAGGCACCACCCTCAAAAATAAAGTGTTATTTTCCTATAGTTACAGAGAACTTTTCTAGAGTTATGTAGCACCATGCCGTGCTAGGAGCTGAGCATTCCTGGGCATGAGCTCTGAGCACAGGGCAAGAACAGTTGCCCCCAGAACTAGCAGGTGTGACCAATAATGGGAAAAAACAAAGAAAAGATTTAAGAAAGAAAAATAGAAAGGAAGGAAAAAAAAAAGAAATTTAAGTTTAAGATAAGGTACTTACTATGGTAAATGGTAAACTAAACAAAGGTATGTCAACTATATACAATGAGCAAGATATCTGCATTTTTTTTTTTTTTGCTTTTTGGGTCACTCCTGGCTCTGCACTAAGGAATTACCCCTGGCCGGGCTCAGGGGACCATATGGGATGCTGGGAATCGAACCCAGGTCGGCCTCGTGCAAGGCAAACTCCCTACCTGCTGTGCTATTGATCCAGCCCCAAAATATCTGCATTTTAAGGGAATCAAAAAGTGTAATAATAAATAAGAGATTAAGAACAAAAGACCTAGAGCTGTTCAGAGATAAAAATAAGTGAATACAATTATAAGAAAAAATTTTATGATTAAAAACTTAATTAAAAATGACGTATTGACAGATTTTTAAAAGAAACATTTAACAAGTGGCAAATACGAAGTGAAACAAGAGAGAACATTTTGGGAGGCAGGCTAGCATAACAGGCAGAAAGAGAGGAACAAAGTTTAGCACAGTTCTGTAGGACTAAGATAATGAAGCAGGCAGTAAGAAGAAAAGTACACCTCATTTATAAAAAGCAAAACTTTGACACTGTCTATAAATATCTACTTGTCTATGATATCTACTCTTGAAAATTATGATGTAAAACATGAATTCTACAAAAAAATCTATAATCTGTAAAAAAAATTATACTTTAAAAACTGTGGCTATCGACATAATATTATGGCAAGAGTATAAAAAATGAACTTATGAAACAGCAGGTTCATAGATGATTTAGAAAGTTTAAGAAAGCAATAGTGAAAGAAAGAAAACTGAAGGGGCCAGTAAGGAAACACAGGGCTAAGGACATGGCCAACCCTTCTGACTGCCAGTACCTAGATATGGTCCTAGAGACCCCGAGAAGCACAGGAATGGCCTGGGTAATTCCAGGCACCACAGGCCCCTCACAGGAACACATCCTTGGGCCTTCTCGATGAACCACCAGCTAGCCTGGCTGGCTGAGAGTCAGGAGAGGGCCCTGCCCTTCCTGCGCACTCCTCAGAACACCCCACACTCACCATGATAGCTCCCCTTTCCTTCTCTCTGCTTTGGAACCAGCGTCCAAAATGAGATATGTCACTAACAGACATAATGCATATGTAAATAATGTGCCGACTAAAGACAGAAGCAAGGCAGGAAGAATCAGAGGTGTAAGACAAGATCCTTAGGGGGAAGATGAGCTCCAGATCAGAGGAAAATATGATAATGCTGCAAAGGAGGAAGGTGATTGCAAGACAGATTCTCCTAAAGGTGATCTATTAAGCAGCGATTCAATCGAAGGAGGACATGACCCTAAGTTGCTTTCACTGACATTGTCTGTAAGTTCACTTTCCAACAGGATAACCATTAGCCACAGGTAGCTATTGGTATTTAAAATAAATTTTAAGATTAAGTTTCTCAATTGCAGCAGCCTCATTTCCAAGGCTATGTGTAAATCTATTACCCACTATGCGGAAAACTGGTATCATTGGACAGTATGGAAAATATACCATGAGAGAAAAAGTCTATTGGGCTATCAGGCAGCATTACTCTAGAATCTTCAGTTTCAAAATAAAGTTGTTTTTTATTTAGTTATTCGTTTGCTATTATTGCAGAGCAATAACAGCACAGAGGGTAAGGCATATGTCTGCATGCAGCTGACTCAGGTTCAATCCCTGGCACCCCATGTGGTCCCCCAAATCATCCAGGAGCAATCCCTGAGTACAGAGCCAAGAATAAGCCCTGAGTACCTCCAGGTGTGCCTCACTCCTGGGAAAAATAAAAAAGTAAAAGAAAGCTGTCTTTAAAAAGCCACAGCGGGGCTGGAGAGATAGCACAGTGGGTAGGGCGTTTGCCTTGCACGTGGCCGACCCGGGTTCAAATCCCAGCATCCCATATGGTTCCCTGAGCACAGCCAGGGGTAATTCCTGAGTGCAGAGCCAGGAGTAACCCCTGTGCATTGCCAGGTGTGACACAAAAAGCAAAAAAAAAAAAAAAGCCACAGGGAAAAAATGAAACAAGGAAGTCATAGAATTTTGTTTACAGGAGAGTGATAACATTGGAGAAGTCAGGTAACCCAGGGGTTCAAAATCCAGTATCAGCACTGCCTTGTGTGCAATTCTGGATAAATTATTTCCCAGAACTTCAATGGAAGAAGCTTGTATGAAATTTGCCTTTTAGTATAGTTTCTTAGTTTAGTTGCAACTAAGGTTAATTTTTTAGAATTTTCGCTACCTGAGACTAGCAATTGGCATTATATAATTCACAGTCTTGTTAATATAAATCTATAAACTACAACGTCTTTATCCTTCTAGGGCTATAAATGGACACTAGGTTACATAAACAAATCACTTCTTAACATGAATAGTAGATATCTCTACTTTCAATAATAAAAATGTTCATTCTTACCTTAGATGAAATGATCCTATTATCTATAAATTTCTGAGGTGTGTAAAGGCCATTCTGAGGAAATCTGTTGGCTATGTAAATAGTTCTTGTGTCACTTTGATGGGGTGGGTCAAAACCCTAAGGACAAGCAAAAAAAAGGGCAATACGGTCAACAAGATTATGTACGAGACTTTTCATATATTAATTGATTAGATTACATGTTCTACTGGTCATACATTGCCTACAAAGTCAGTTAATTTAAATATTCGGAGTAAAGACCATACAGGAAACTGGTACATTGTCTCAGATATAAATTTTAATATTGTGATTAACAAGACAAATATATTTAAGTGATCAAATGTATTTCTTATAGTTATTTATTCTTTACAGTTCCCACATCTTAGAATTTCTAAAACTGAGAGTGTTAAGGTATCTTTTTGTTAACAATAATAAAAGTAACCTTGGAAAAACATCTAAAGGGAAAAAAAAAGTATAAGTTCCAATATATCCGAATCAATTGGTTGAAAGCAGATGATTTCCTCAATCTGCCCTATATGATAAAACCAAAGGGAAGGGCTCCAAAGATTTTCTAGTTGTTGATCACAAAGAGATTCTGGGAGAGAGAACCTTGGAGAGTGCATGAAATTTCTGTACTTCCCACCCAACTTCTGCCTCCGCTCCCCCCAAACTCCTGCCTCCTTATTTTGTTTGCTCTAAGCATTTTTCAACCAGCCTACTTTTAAATAACTGCTTATACTCGGGTAATTGGTAGTCCCTGTTATAACAGGTGATCTGGTAAGCAAATGTTGTTTCCTGAGCATTATGAGATGTTCTAGCAAATTAATCAAATCTGGATGGGGACTGTGGGGGGCAGGGTGATGTCACAGGAACCTCCAATCTGAACTGATCGACCAGAAGTACATGTAACAGTCAGAGCTCGGAGCTGTCCTTGGAGGTGGATGGTGGTCTTGGGAGCCAACATCCATCACCCAAAGAATCTGATGCTCTTTCTGGGAAGACTTAAAAATAGCTTGACGGTAAGAGAAAACCTCTACACACCCTCACACAGAAGCCACTACACAAAAACTTACCAGGGAATGTAACACCCTTGGCATGAAGAGCCTATACTCTGTCAGAAGTGCTACCACACGATAAAACAAAGCAAACAAAACATACAGATCTATGAAAAATACTCATGGACAAGGTTTCCGGGGGTTTCTTGCCTTTCCCCGGGCAAAGACTTCTAGTGCTTGCCCAAAATTCTATTGTAAACAACTTTGAAAATCGCAGGTGTCTAAATAAAAATCTTAAAAGAAAATCAAAAGATTCATACTCAGAGATGTCAAACTCCAGGAGAGCTACATAGCCAAGACAGGATCTATCACATCTGATGAGGTTTATCCATAGCAACTAGGTTTCAAAGTACTTATAATTCCCAAAGTACTTATAATTCACTGGGCAAGCAAGATCTTGCCCAGATTGCTTTGATACAATCGTCTATTTGTGCTAGTCACATTGTTAGTTGACTCCCTGAAATATAAACATATGCTATGAATTTCTCATCTCAAATTTAGATTAGTTCTCAAAGTATATTTAGTAATAATTTCTTACGGAAGAATTATCACTGATAAAAATCCTGTATTTTATTCTTATAGTACTGAGCTCTTTTTTCCAGAGTAGCAAGCAAATCTTTAAGACTCCTTTAGTAACTTTCTGGAAGTCCATCACAGGCTGAGAGCAATAAAAAAAAAAAAACATCAAGAGTTCTGTTTTGATTCTAATAAGCAATGATTTGGGGGCTGAGTAATAGTAAAACAGGTAGGGCATTTGCTTTGCACATGGGTGGTCGACCTGGGTTCAATCCCCCATATCCTATATGGTCCCCCAAGCACTGCTAGGAGTCATCCCTGAGTGCACAACCAGGAGCAACCCCTGAGCACTGCTGAATGTGATCAAAAAAGTGAAAAAATAAAAACAAACAAAAACCTAATAAGCAATGATTTAATTTTTATTAGATTTGGGGGTCAGAGAGATAGTGCAGTGGGTAAGGCATTTGCCTTACACATGGTCAATCTGGATTCGATCCCCAGCATCCCACAAGGTCCCCGAGCCTGCCAGGAGTGAGCTCTGAGGGAGTTAAGTTCTGAGCATAACCAGGTGTGGCCCAAAAACAAAAACAAATTTTTTTTAAAAAATTTTGAGGCCAGAGTGATAGCACAGCAGGTAGTGGCTGACCTGGGTCTGATCCTCGGCATCCCATATAGTCCTCCTCGCACTGCCAGGATTAATTCCCGAGTGCAAAACCAGGAGCAGCCCCCGAGCACCACTGAGTGTGCCACCCCACCAAACTAAAACAACAATAATAAAATTTGTTAGATTTTCATCATACTTAGGGGCTATTTATAGTACTGCTATATTAGTAAAAGGCCAAGTAATTCCGTTTCTATCAACAATAATTCACTTTTAGATATTACGAAGAACTCCAGGCTGGAGCGATAGCACAGTGGTTGGGCGTTCCCCTTTCAGGTGGCCGACCGGAGTTCGATTCCCCCACCCCTCTCGGAGAGCCCGGCAAGCTACCAAGAGTATGGAGCCCGCACGGCAGAGCCTGGCAAGCTACCAGCATATTGGATATGCCAAAAACAGTAATAATAAGTCTCTCAATGAGAGACGTTAGTGGTGCCCACTCGAACAAATCGATGAGCAACGGGATGACAGTGACAGTGATGAAGAACGCCAGCTTAGCAATCTACAATGTGGCAGCCATTCCATACTTGGTGGCTCTGTCAAGTGTCCATTACGCTTGGGTACACTCAGTGGAGAGTCCCATACTGCCTAGAGGGATCCTTTGTTTAGTCTGTAAGAATATTAGCAGCGCTATGTATAGTTTTTAACTGCTGTGATTCTTGCTTTTAGATTTTTATTGTTATAATCTTAGAAATAGCTAGTATAGGGCTGTACAAATTAAATGTGCTTGTATGCGCAACAAAAACAAGATGCAGTCTGGGGGTTGGGGAGGCAGATCCAAAGACCAGTGCACTTGCTTTGCATGTGGGAACCTGAGGCTCAGTGCCTTGCACCGCATGGCCTCCCAGCCCCCACTGGGAGGGACCCCTGAGCACCACTAGGTTTGGTCCCATAACTAAAACTGAGTAAAAGCCATCAAGTTGAACTTTGTTGGTGCTGTTAATAGTGATGGCATTTTGTGGATGCGACAGTATGTGAAAAATCAGCCTCTACAGGGCAGGAGAGAAAGCTGAAGAGGTAGCACTTGGTTAGCAAGTGGCAAGACCCTAAACTTAATCCCAGGCAATGTACACAGGGTCCCTCCCACCTACCCCACCCCCAGCACTGCCACGTGACCTGGAATACTGGGCGGGGCTCTGCCCTGATATTTTAATAAATGAGCTACTGTATATTTTCAAGATCAGTTTCTTCAAGGATAACATATAGTACATGCAAACTTACTTCCTCAGATATTTCCTTTTACACATTCACTATTGTCCGGTAGTTATATCTCACTGGGGTACAAAGAGCAGCTCTATTCAAACCAGATTTGAAACTATTGCACTATCTGAAATATCACAATCATCTTAAAGATACGTGGACTTTATTCAACATCTACCTATTGATTTTAAGTACTATCTTAAAGTACAAAGGACTATGTGTGTTGTTATATACTCAAGCAAATCATAACATACTCAACTCAGTAAACAAATGAATAAGCGAACAGTGTGACTCATACAGCTGCATTAAAAAGGGTTAACAGAAAGTCTGCTTGTAAAGCTCATTAAGTTATAGGAGAGAAAAAGAGGTAATTAGAATGTTAGACTGCAGGAGGTATATTTACTCATATAACAGTAAGTTACATGCCAGTCATGTGCATTTCTGGAATAATTTTTTAATTAAAACTGAGGTTCAGAAATATATATATATATATATACACATGTATTATTATTTCTTTTTAAAGAACCTAGACAATGACACAAAGCTACTGTATTTCCCACAAAGATGAGAATTCACTGTTATATGCATCTAAAGTTAAGAAACAAAAGCAAAATAAAGAGCCACGAAAAATGTATCTCTCTCTCCTCTCCCCCACCCCCAACCTTGAACGGACCTTCTGGCGCGCAAATGCTTCTCATTTTCCATTCACCTCTACTGAATGATCTGAACCAATGAGCACATAGCAAGGTTTTCGAATTCCTGAAAATTCTAACAATGACTTCAAAGGGATACATTCAAATATCCAAAAAATGAAATTTTAAATACATTTCAAGACATCCTCATTTAAACTGACAAGCACCAGGGAGAGTGGAGCTGAGGAGTCAGTCAAATGCTGGCCTGCACCAGGACCTGCGCTCGATCCCAGGGCAGGCACCGCACACCGTAGCCCTAAGAGCCCCCGGCAGCACTGGGATCCCAGGGCAGGCACCGCACACCGTAGCCCTAAGAGCCCCCGGCAGCACTGGGATCCCAGGGCAGGCACCGCACACCGTAGCCCTAAGAGCCCCCAGCAGCACTGGGATCCCAGGGCAGGCACCGCACACCGTAGCCCTAAGAGCCCCCAGCAGCACTGGGATCCCAGGGCAGGCACCGCACACCGTAGCCCTAAGAGCCCCCAGCAGCACTGGGATCCCAGGGCAGGCACCGCACACCGTAGCCCTAAGAGCCCCCGGCAGCACTGGGATCCCAGGGCAGGCACCGCACACCGTAGCCCTAAGAGCCCCCGGCAGCACTGGGATCCCAGGGCAGGCACCGCACACCGTAGCCCTAAGAGCCCCCGGCAGCACTGGGCCGGAGCGGCACTGCATCGCCGGGTCCGAGCACAGCTGGCCACGTGTACCGGGAGTGCTCCCAGACCTCCAGAACTGACTCGAGAGGATCCCCCACCCCCAAATAAAGTACAATACGGTAAGAATAATAATGTCTGCCCTTACCCCCAAGGCTGCTTTCAATAAACATCCTTTGGATGGGTTTTAAACTTTTTAGTCATGGTTAATTCACCTGATCTTAGCAGGCGAATTAAGTGATTGCAATTCTGCATTGATGCATGACACTGTTACATTTTTTCATAAACAAAATAGCTGTTTCATTTTTATGACTATAAGGACAGCTAAATGTTTCCTAGAAAGTCAGCCAGCTAGCATCTCTGTAGCAACTTAAATAAGTCATGAAATAAATTAAATAAAAGTGAGGCTGGAGGGATAGTACAGCAGGCAGGACACTTGCCTGGCATGTGGCCAACCCAAATTTGATTCCCGAATCACAACTGGTCCCTCAAACTCACTAGGAGTGATCCCTAGCACAGAGCCAGGAGTATGCCCTGAGCATTACTAGGTGTGGCTCAAAGAGACAAAAGAAAAGAGTATATATAAATAAAAGTGTGGAGGCTGGAGCGATAGATAGCACAGCGGGTAGGGCGCTTGCCTTGCACCTATGGGTTTGATTCCCAACATCCCATATGGTCCCCCGAGCACCGCCAGGGGTAATTCCCGAGTGCATAAGCCAGGAGTAATCTCTGTGCATTGCCGGGTGTGATGCAAAAAAATAAATAAATAATAAACAAGAAAATAAAGAAATAGAAGTGTGTCTCAAGTGAAGAAAGTGACTTATTAAGCTGATTTTATCAGCGGGCTTTGGATCTGTGAATCTCTGAAATTGTACGCGAATTTATACATATGTATCCTTCTGATTACAGTGCAAAGTTCTCATAAGATTTCATGACTGGAAGTGTAAAACCACACATATCAAAGCTTCCTTTTTTGTTCTGTTTGGGCTGCCACCCTGCTGTGCTCGGGGCTTACTCCTGGAGTCCGTTTGTGGTGCTGGGGCTCAAACCAGGGTGAGTCACGTGCAAGGGGTCACCATCTCCATATTCCAGTCTAAAAAATAACCTGCAAATCTGTTCCAATAATCCCTCTAAGTCAACACAAACGTGTTATTAAATTAGCTTGTAACAGTGTGAAACGCATCTTCAAGTCATACTCCTTACAGCAAGCACTACCAGGAATTTGAGGGCACTGAGAAAGAAACACAATCCCAACACCCTCATGACTAGGTTAACGCTGCAAGGCCCAGGCTGGGGACTCTGGCACACACTACACTTTTGGTTGTCATCCCAGAATACCCACTCAACAGTCTCAACTCCCTGATAATACCTGATCCTTTATCATTTGGTCTCTTCTCATCTTGAACAAGAAAAGTAGTCAGATAGATTAATGCTAGTCTAGCTATCCTAATTTTAATAATAAAAAAAAATTCTGGCAACTTCATTAAAAAAAAAAAAAACTGCAGTGGGGTGAGAGACACAGTGTAAAGGTTAAAGCACACACCTTCCACGCCAGCAGCTGGGGTTGCTCCCTGACACACCACACGCTCTCCCTAGCACCGCCAGGAGCAGCCCCAGGGTCCCACAGCAGGACTCTGGAGACCCCCCAGCCTCGCTGGACAGCCTGAGGAGTCCCGCAGGCTAATATGTAGAGCACAGGCTTCGGAAGCAAATAGATTTAAAAATCAAAACATACTCTGAAATCAGAGTAAGAAATAACAGCTCTCTTCTCAGCCTCAAAACAAATAAACGGGAGGGAGGTGGAAAACAATCTCAGAATGGTGTTTAGAGGCAGACCTCAAACAGAGAAGACTGAGTCGACACCTCTGTTTAAAATTCCCCTTGGGCCACACTCGGCAGTGCTCCGGGGTTGGGTGGGTGTTGCTCTTCAGCAGCGCCAGAGGATGAATGCAGTGCCAAGCTCAAACCGGGACTCCACATGCAGAGCACGCACTCCAGCCCGCACCCCCCTCCCAGCCATCCCCGTCCCAAGAGACGCCTTTGTAACTGCTAACTGGTGAGACCTAAGGAAAAACCTATCTTTGACTCAAAGCAATACCTGATAATTAATCGCAACATTTTATAAATATATCATCCTCTATTATCCTAAAATTCCAAAGTTTTCATGAAAAAGAAAAAAACATTACACATAAAGGAGTCATGAGACTAATATGACAGTCCTGTGATTAAGCTGTGTCACACTTATTTGAAGTGAAGAATATCTGTAGGATTCACAAGCAGGCAAATAAAATGTATTTCCTACACTTACTCTTTTTGTTTGCTTCTGACCCACACTCGGAGGTGCTCGGGTTTACTCCTTGCTCTGTGCTCAGGGGACCACAGGTGGTGCCCAGGACTGAACTGGTCAGCTCCATGACAGGTAAGCCATCTTACTTGCTGTCCTAGCGTTCCTGCTCTGATTCAGATCATTCTTACATGTGATCTACTTCCACCATTATCGGCACTGCTACCTTGTAAGCAATGGGATGTATTCAGAGGTCAGAAGAAGGGCTAGGCCAAATGAGAAACTTTTTGGTGTAAGCAAATGACAAGCATATATTTAGAGTGTTGAAATGAGGCAGTTGATAAAGAGGGAGAAACAGTAATGATGGGAAAGGAAAAAGTATTGGTTAGAGGAGAAAAATGATTAACCCAAGGTATAAAGGACCAACTTTAGGAAGGGATAGGCACTCTTCCTCATTTGAAATGGAGTTTTCTTTTTTTTTTTTTAAAGCTGAGACCATACATTATCATCTTTTCTATTTTAGTACTAAGTCTAGGAAATCCCTTGAGGGGATTCATGCGCCCATGTGCCACGGACCTCACGTCTTCCTAGGGCCTCCTGCACGTCCTCACCCTCTGTGACTGCTCACAGTCACATCACGAGTCTTCCCTATAGGATTCAATTAACTGTACTTCATGTTTACTTTTTTAAAAACTACTGATAGATACTTCCTGTGCCATCAAAGTCCACAGGGCCGGGGAGGTACTTCAGGGCTCAGGGTAAATGTCCTGTGTGCCCTGGGTTTCATTCCCAGCACCTCATGGTCCCCCAAGCACCACTGGGTGTGGCCTAGGAGCCTCTGAGCAGCACAGGGGAGGGACTACAGGGCCCGAAGCACCACAGCCTCAAGTCCCTGCACTCTAACACGGACCTGGCTGGCTGAGCGTCACTGGGAGGTGAGAAAAAGGCCTTCCGAGCACTGCTTAGGAGCAATGCCCCTCAAACCTCACTTGTTTTTTCCTCAAGACTGCTGCCTAGGGGCTGGACCAATAGCACAGCAGGTAGGGCGTTTGCCTTGCATGAGGCCGACCCGGGTTCGAATCCCAGCATCCCATATGGTCCCCCGAGCATCGCCAGGAGTAATTCCTGAGTGCATAAGCCAGGAGTAACCCCTGTGCATCGCCGGGTATGAACCAAACCCCCCCCCCCAAAAAAAAAAAAAGTCTGCTGCCGAGACCTTTGTCCTACTCTATTCTTCAGCCTTCTCTTACTCACTGGCATTTAAAGATGATAAAACAGAGAAGTAGAAGAAATTAGGGAAAACTACTCAGATTGGTCACTCTTGCCCGGATTGCTACACTGGCTGGGAAAAAAAACAAACTGAAAACTGGACTCAAGTTCCGTCTTTGGCATTCATTAGCTACTGACCTTGAAACAGTTCACATATTATTGGACCTGCTCCTTTTATTTCACAAAAGTAAAAATAAAGACTTTTTTCTTTGGTTAAGAAGATGTAACTAGCCTAAATACGAGATAATCATTTCTATAATCAGGGACTAATCCCTTGAGATTCCAGGCGTGGAAATAGACAGTCTTAAGCTCACCCTCTTTGTTATGGTAAGAGCCAAGAGGACCCTCCTGTATCTGGGTCCTGTGGTCTGGTTCACTGGAGGCTGGGGAAAGCTGTGTATATTTAACTATGTGTATGTGTAAAATCTCCAGAGAGACCATGTATCTGTTTTTTTTTTTTTTGAGTGAAGGCAAATTAGGAAGCTTTGCACAAGAAATAAAGTAAGTCCAATGGTTAACTCTAGAAATAAGAAGTCACACAAATAAAAACTCAGAAAAACAGAATCAACTCTAAATTGAAAACAGGTAAGAAAATTAAAATTGGTGAACTGGAAGTAGAAACTAAGAAATTCACACTAAAAGCAGAACAGAGAAAATAAAGAAACGTGGAAAAGTAAGTAAGAGGTAGAGGGGATAAATTAATATCAAACAAGAGTTCCAGAAAATGAAGAGTAGAGGCCAAGAAGCAATGTTTAAGGAAAAATAACGGACAAAAAAATTAAATTGAAGAAATAAGTCTTCAACTGGAAGCACACATAAGTGCAGAATTAGATAAGCAAAAGGAAAAAAAATATGACGGGCAAAATATAATAAAATTGCAAAATGAAGGACATTCTCAACAAAGCAGTAGCAATTAAATTTAAAAATGTTTCTCAACAGCAATAATAAATGTGGGGAAGTAATGGAGCAAGAAGTATTTTCAACACGTTGAGCAAAAGTAACTGCTTATCCAGAATTTCATACTAAGTAAAACTCAATAGTAAATATAATAATGACTGAAAGTTCACTATAATAAGTACTTCCTTTAAAAATAACTAAATATACCTTAGCAAGAATAAAAATAATCCAGAAGGAAAAAGGACAAGAATGGAGTGCTAAAAGGAGGTAAAGTGATATATGTGATAACCTTTCAGTAACTGTATTGCAGAGAGAGAGAGAGAGAGGGGGGGGGAGGGAGAGAGAGAGACAGAGAGGAGGGGGGAAAGGGAGGGAGAGGGAGAGGGGAGAGAGGAAGAGAAAGAGAGAGGGAAGGAGGGAGAGGGAGGGGGTGGAGGGGAGAGAGGGAAAGCTGTCCCCATGGTGAAGGGTGGGGTAACACACTGGTGACAGAACAAGAGTTGGAACATAGTATGACTGAAACCCAATCATGAGCAACTTTGTAACTGTGTATCTCTTGGTGATTCATTTTTTAAAAGGGGGGAAAAAAAGAAAAGCAATGATGAATAAAAGAAATCACTAAATCCTTAGAATAAATCAAACTGCTTAAAAATAAGAAATATTTTAAGTTTAAAAGAGTCAGAACTAGCATATTATGGAAAAATATTTGCAAATAACATAACTGTCAAATAAGGGCTATAAAATCAGAATATATAATCCACACAATTAAAAAAAAAAGTAATGAGCATAAAGACCTGGACAGACATTTCTCCAAAAATGATATACAAGTGGCTAATAAAGACAGTAACTTTTTATTATTATATTTTTTGTTTTGATTTCTGTACCACATCGGAAATGCTCAGGGCTTCCTCCTGGCTCTGTGCTCAAGAATTTCTGCTGGCGGACTTAGTGGGCCCTAATGGGTGCCAGGATGGTTCTGGACCTACAGTGTGCAAGCAGCTTCCTACCCTTTACTGTTTCTTACTCCAACTTTCTTTTCTTTATTTTTCCCCAGTCAAGATCATCTGCTTCAGGGGCTGTAGTGATAGCACAGCAGGTAAGGTGAAATACAACCTGGGTTCGATCTCTGGCATCCCATATAGTTCCCTGAGTAACAGCAGGAGTAATTTCTGAGTGTACAGCCAGGCAGGCAGAACTCCTGAGCATCACCAGGTGTGACCCAAAAAGAAAAAAAAAATTATTACATACTTCTTAAAGTCAAGGAGCAAAGCACCACCCCCTGTTTCATCTCTCCTGACCTGACTACTCCCAGCTGTTGTCATGAGTACTGCGGACTCCACGCCAGGCTGTTTTCACTCATGGCGCCCCAGAGAGGGGTGGGTGAGAACCCTCCCCGCCCCAAGGGACCCAGCCCCAGCAGCCACCTCCAATACCCAATTGCCGCCACGCTCCAGGCCGCTTTCCAGACACATTGACACTTCCTACCCATTTTCCATAATTACCACACTGTATTTGATGGAGTTCAGACAGCAGGCAACAAATCAGAGAGTATATACATACATACCTCTCGGAGAGTCTGGCAAGCTACCGAGAGTATCCCTCCTGCACGGCAGAGCCTGGCAAGCTACCCGTGGCATATTCGATATGCCAAAAACAGTAACATAGGTCTCACTCCCCTGACCCTGAAATAGCCTCCAATCATTGGGAAAGACTAATAAAGAGAGGTTGCTAAAATCTCAGGGCTGGGAGGAATAGAGATGTTACTGCTGCCCGCTCAAGTAAATCGAGAACAATGGGATGACAGTGATACAGTGAAGGACATTTGAAATATTCAACAGAAAAATCAAAATCAAAATCACAATAAAGGGGCTGGAGAGACAGCATAAGAATTATGGCATGGCCTTGCAACAGGTGACCCTGTTCAATCCCCAGAAACATCAAGAGTGATCTCTGTGCAGAGCCAGAAGTAACCTCTGACAACACTTTGGTGTAGCCCCAAAATAAAACAAACAAAACCCCCCCCAAATGAGATAACATTTCATTCACTATATGATGATCGTAACAAAAGCAAGGCTCTGAAGACACGTGAATATATTGCTGGTGTGAGTTTACAATGGTCACTTTGGAAAAAATTCTCACAAAGTTCAAAATATGGTTAACATTTAACTCCATGATTCCACTCCATTATTAAAACCAGAAAAATGAAGATATGTACGTACAAAGATGCATAGGACTGGTTAAAGAATTATTTGCAATAGTAAAATAGGTGGAAAGAAACTAAATGTCCATTAACTGATAAATGGATAAACAAAATGTGGTATGCTAATACAGTGCAATAGATTTGGCAAGAAAAAAAGAGAGAAAGGAGAGTAGTTTTGATACAAGCTACACCATGGTCCATGAACATTGGAAACATCTCACTAGGTGGAAGATGACAATCACAAGACACCAGATGTCAGGGGGCACTATTTATAGAACTGCCCAGAGCAGGCAAGTCTTGAGAGAAAGTAGATTAGTGACTGAACAGGCTTGAAGAAAGAGAGTAAGAAGCAATAGGTAGGAGTCCTTTAAGAGGAATATAAAATGTTTACAACCAGTGTGGCTAGACAACTCAATAAATTTACTAAAACAAAAACAAGAACAAGGGGCTGGAGCGATAGCACAGCGGGTAGGGCATTTGCCTTGCACGCGGCCGACCCGGGTTCTAATCCCAGCATCCCATATGGTCCCCTGAGCACAGCCAGGTGTAATTCCTGAGTGAAGAGCCAGGAGTAACCCCTGTGCATAGCCGGGTGTGACCCAAAAACCAAAAAAAAAAAAAAAAAAACAAGAACAAAACAACCAATTGTTAATTGCACATATCAAAGGGATCAACTGAGGGCTGGCGTTCTGGCCATGACCCACAGCACTGCATGACAGCCTCAAGCACCACTTGGAGTAGCCCCTGAGCATTGCCGGATGTGGTCCAGAATGCCAAATCCAAATAAAACCAAAAAAGGATAAACTGGGATAGGAGCATAGCTCAATAAAACTGGTAAAAGAAAAGAAAGAATTATTATGCAATCAAACTTGTAGGCGTAACATGGAATATTTTTGTGAAAGCCTTCTAAATGCAGGTCCAGGAAAATAGAACAGAAGGGAAGGTGCCTGCCTTGCACGGGATGGCCTCCCTGGCACCATGTGTGGCTCCCCTAAGAACCACCAGGAGTGATCTCTGAGCACAGGACGAGGAGGAAGTCTTGAGTACAGGAGGTGTGGCCCAAAACCCACCCACCCACACACACAAAAACAAACAAACAAAAAACCAAAAACAAAACTTCTAAATCCCTCCTTATAGAGAGATAGAATAATATACAAGCAGCTAGAGAAATACAAGATTGAAATACAATCTGTGACTCTATATCATCAAAGGGAAATGCATGAAAAGAAACAAATTCAATGCAAAGTTCATCCAAATCCTACAATTTTCCACTGAGTCACATAATCTGATGATTATCATGTGAAACATCATATGAAAGATAAAAGATCCGATGCAGAATTAATAAGATGGAGGGGGATAGGGATGAAGCTTGATCCCAATACTCCAAGAACAGATGCCACACGGAGGCTGGGGAGTGGCCTCAATGGTCCTCAGCAGCCTCACATGGCCTTATGCATGCATGAATCAGACACACGGACACACACACAGATGCCAGGAAGTGGCTTCTGGCCTGGTATAGTACATCAGCCCCCATAAAATAAAGTAAAATTGTTCTTTTTTCCCCAATCAGGTAACGAGATGATCCATCATAAAAAAAAAAAAGCTAAAATTAAGTCAATAGACCACTGCTGCACTGTAATGTAATATTCACCTATTCAATAAGAAGGAATAAAACAGAAGAACCTCTAAGAACAAGATATCAAGTAAATGAGAATGCTGGCAGCACAAATTAGTAGGGAAAAAATGGCTCATTTAGGGGCTGGAGAGATGATACAGTGGCTAAGGCATTTGCCTTGCGTGTGATCAACCCAGGTTCGATCCCCGGCATGCCATATGGTCCCAAGTGCCCTGCCAGGAATAACTCCTGAGTGCAGAGCAAGGAGTAATCTCTGAGAATCACTGGTTGTAGCCCCAAAACAAATAAAAAACCCCAATCAAATAAAGATGGCTTATCAAGTAAGCAACATAGGAATAGTAACTTTCCACATGGGAGAAAATAAATTCTTTGTTCCATATATAAAAATCAAGTAAGGGCTTATTAAAGACCTAAATGCTGAGAATTTCATGCCAATTTGAGGAAAACACTAGAAAAATAACTTTATGATCTGGTAGCGCCCAGCACATGTGGTACCCCGTCCTGAATGTGGATTGAGGTGGGGGGTGTCACAAAAACCATTTTAAATATATGATTATCAGTAAATGTTTGATTCGAGTGTCTATTTTACATATCCAGGGTTGTGTAAAAAAAAAATCCTTACGAAAAGGAGACAGTAGTGGAGAAAGTTTATAGTGAGTGGTAGAGAAAAGGAATTCCTAAATAATAAAAAGAAGAAATCAGCGCCAGAGAGCCAGTACAGCGGGTAAGGAGGTTTGCCTTGTATGTGGCTGCTCCCAGTTTGATTCTGGCACCCCACATAGCTCCCTGAGCACTGCCAGGAATAACTCCTGAGTGCAAAGCCAGAAGTAAGCTCTGAGCGTTGGTGGGTGTGCCTGCCCCAGCCAAAGAAAGTAGGTATCATTTGCCTAATAAATTCACTGTCACTGTATCACTGTCATTCCATTGTTGGTCCATTTACTCGAGTGGGCACCAGTAACGTCTCTATTACACTCAGCCCTGAGATTTTAGCAACCTCTCCTTTCTCGTCTTTCCCAATGACTGGAGGTTCTTTCAGGAGTCAAGGGAATGAGACCTATTGTTACTGTTTTTGGCATATCAAATATGCCATGGGTAGCTTGCCGGGCTCTCTGAGAGGTATGTATATATCTGTTACTGTATTTTGGATATGAATACACCATGTGGTAAATAAATTTACCTACAAATAAATACAAAGTGTGCCTCAAAAAGGGCACCATCAACAAAGTTAACTATCTAACGCTATGGAACAGACTATAAGTAGATTTTTGGCACACAAAGAATTAACAGCCTAACTAGAGAAGGAAAAGACAAACTATAGGAAAAAATGAGACTGTTCATATGAATGAAATAAAGAACACTTAGATCTCACTAGCAACCAGGAAAATGCAACTGGAACAAAATGAGATACTATTCATACTCATCAGATTCATAAAGTTTTTCAAGTAAAAGAGTACAAGCATGGACCAAGATATAGCAATTCCACATCTAAGAATTCCAATTGGAAAGAAAAAAACCAAAATGTAAATATTAAAAACATAAGCAAGATTACTCTAATTTTTTTTTTGTAATGGGGGAAAAAAAGACAACTATCCAAATATCTACATATCCGTTAAGAAGCAAAATAAGGGGCCGGAGCGATAGCACAGCGGGTAGGGCGTTTGCCTTGCACGCGGCCAACCTGGGTTCGATCCCCGGCATCCCATATGAGTGCAAAGCCAGGAGTAACCCCTGAGCATCGCTGGGTATGACCCAAAAAGCAAAAAAATCAAAAAAAGAAGCAAAATAATCAAAAGTATGGCTATATGGCCGTATGTGGGCACCCAGGATATTCGATGGGGATAACAATGGAGAATTGTGAAACAGCGGGGCTATGGGAGCCATTTGGTAAGAGGGGGTGTAGCTACAGAAAGAAAATAAGGTAAGAGGGGGCCACAGTTGGGAAAAGACAAAGAAACACATCCTAGGACACTGGCTGGGCCAGGGCTGCTTCATTTTGGTAGTTTCAGAGCTTTGAGTGAAGACATAAATGAGAAGGAAAAGGTGTTACCTAAAAGTAGATGCAGTGTCGAAGAAATGGCTGTTTTATAAGGGGGAACGAAAGCAGCTAAAACCTCTGCCTTCGTGAGGTTAGGGGGAAGCTAATTATATATAAAACGTGTGTTAAACAACGAAAGGTGCTGAGGAGAGGGTGATATAATTAATGAGCAGCATGATTTTATATTGAAGGACCAGAATAGGCCTCACTAATAAGGTGATAACTGAATAAGGGCTCGAAGGGAGTGAGGGAACCCGCAGCAAGCGAGGGGAAAGACATTTGGTAATCGAGTTCAGTCAGGTAGTCAAGTTTAAAGTCTTGGGGGCCGGCGACCTGAGACTTTAGAGCCCGCCTGGCACCCGGGGAGAACTGTGGAGAAGCTGGGGCGGACAGAGCAAAGGGGACGGAGCGCAGGCAGAGACTTCTACTCAGACTCTGAGCAGCAACGCCAAGTCCTCAGCAGGTTTTTCTGAGAACCGTGGTTCCAGGTGTTTTGATAAGATCACTCTGCCAGGTTGAGGAGACTGCAGGAGCGGAAGGGACCTGTCGCAATAAAGGCCATCAGTGCTGCTGGGAAACTGGGGGTTCCCCTTAGTCAAATAGAAGCAGCATCTAAAAATAGATGTTTCAGCATAAAGACAGAAGAATCAAACAGTCTAAACTCTAAAGATTCTTTTTATCTTGGGGGCGTTGTGGGGGTGGGGGTGGGGATGGGGTAGGGGCACCAGGCCGCGCCCAGGCTACTGGGTGTTGAAGGTACCCCCTTGTGGTGCCAGAAGCTGAACTGAGGGCTCCCCCATGCCCTCCAGCCCTCTGAGTCACCTCCCTCACCCCAAGATCTAGGTCAGGATTCCCACATCTGTCTGGCCTACTCTACTGGCCCCTCTCAAAATAAATAAATCATCATCATCATCACTCAGTGACACACTTGCAACCCATGGAGGGAGACACGAATCGAGGTTCTTTTAAAACATCAATTCCTGAAGTTAAATCCTACTTGGCCCTATCAAAATAATAACCACAGGCCTGTGCTTCCTTTCCCTATTGTCCATTCATTCCGTAATAGAGAAGTACTTCCAAACAGTAATAGAGAAGTACTTCCAAACAGATGCAGAATTAAAAAAAAAAAGAAACCAAAAAACGTTTACTCATTTATTCAATCAATGCAAAGCAGGTGAATAGCTACAGGAGCCAGCTGCTGTCTTAAACGCGAGGGATATAAAGAGAAACAATATATTTTAGGATATTTACAATCTACTCCAACAAGTGAGACTTTGATGTGCTAGATAAACACAAGTTCATTTGTATTATATAGCAGCCCTATTATTTCCTGTTATAGATATAAATAAGTTATAAATTAAAATCATATTTTAAATTAAAAAAATCCAGCAACATCACTACAAATATTAAATGGGGCTGGCCAGTACAAGGATTAGCCAATGCTACGTGGTTCCCCAGGCATCACCAGGTGTAACCCCTGTCCCCGGGGTCACCTGGGTAATCCTGAACTCCACAGGACCTGAGCAGTGCCCACTGCCTCTCCAGTTCTTGCCACTGCCCTTGGACTGGCTAAATCGCAGGAAGGTCACCCGTCAGATCTCATCCCAGTATTATGAGCACCTCTTAGGAGTCATCCTCCCTCCACCCCAATTTTTAAAATAGGTCAAATTGTGATATTCTGCCCTATCTTCCCAAAATACTGTTTCGGTATGTAACTATAAGTGAGATATTGGGGCCGGAGCAATAGTCCAGGGGGGAGGGCATCTGCCTGGTATGCAGCAGACCTGGATTTGATCCCCAGCATCCCCTATAATCCCCTGAGCACTGCTAGAAGTAATTCCTGAATGTAGAGCCAGTAGTGACCTCTGAGCATTGCTAGGTGTGATCCAAAAAGCCAAAAGAGAGAGAGGGAGAGAGAGAGAGAGAGATTGGGAGCTGAAGAGTATACAGCAAGTCGGGTGCTTTGCACACGTTTGCCTTGCACACAGCTGACCTGGGTTCAATCTGAAGTGCCCCACATGGTCCCCCAGCCCTGCCAGGAGTGATCCCTGAGCATACTGCCAGGAGTAAGCACTGAGCACCACTAGATGTGCGACCTCCCCTCTCCCTCTCCCCCCGCAACTAAACAAAATAAAATTTGAGATATTTTACACTCTCTTAACTTTGATATTTGCATTTCATTATTGAAGTAATTACAACACTGTATGTTTTAGGTGTTCCTTTTCACACCTCTCCAAAAACAAATTGTCACACTCTGTCCACCACCACAACGTGTGATCTCTCTCCATCTCCTGTTGAGTTCCTCTCCCTCCCCCCCCCAATACAAACTTGCAGGGACCACATATATGGAAGGAGAAATATCCTGGGGCCGAAAGATAATTATAAACAGATCAGGCGTTTGCCTTGCGTGTGGCTTGACCCGGGTTCCATCCCGGGCACCACAGATGGTCCCCAGAACCCGCCAGGAATGATCTCTGAGTGCAGTCAGGGGTAAGCCCTGCTCACTGCCCAAAGATCAAAGAAAAAAGGGAAAAAAGACTATCCTGGTACTGTGGCCATGCTCAGACAGCACTAGGGTCAGCACTGAGGAGCAGCAGGTGGCCTCTGACCTAGGGTGCCGTCCAGCTGTTTCCATCAGCCGGCCAGACAAGCCCTCCCTTCTGTTTCCCATGGAGCTCCTTGCCCGGTCTTCCCTGAACCACTCCTAGTCTTAGTCTCATGCCACCCCCGACCCTTTTCACCTTGCATGCATTTCGAAGGACACGTCTCTCCTGAACGTGGGGCTAACAGAGCGTAAATTCTCTGCTTTGACTTTGTTCAGGGTTAGACCTCAAGATTCCCAGCTCCATCTGGGTCCAGTCTGGGTCACCGGGTGAAATAAATTGTTTCTAAAGCTAAATCAGATGGAGCTTTTGGTCCCACCTCCCTCCTTGCCTCCCCCTCCCTCCCCCCCTTACTGCATACTGCAGGTTGGAATCCTACAACAGCTTGACAATAAATAAGCTATTGTTTTTGTAAAATTACAATGATTTCCTAGCTTTTTCCTGGGTTGATCAGAACTGAACTGGGGCATTTTATCTGTAAATACAAAAACAATAGATGGATTCCTTCTTTCCTCACTTATCCATCATATATTCAGCAGACCTGGACTGGATATCTACTCTGCGTCAAACACTGTGTGAGGGGGGAGATGAGCATATGGAGATGATTAAGGCCCTCATGGACCTGATTCTAATGTCTGCAGAGAAGGTGTGTTAAAAAAAAAATGGAACATTACATTGCCCTGTAAAGAAATACTCCATTTCAACTCTACAGATCCAGATTTAAAAATCGCATTACTGCAGTCTGATACAATTTGCCGTGATAGTGAAATGTTCTACTCTTAACTGTCCAGTATGGTAAAGAATCACATTAAATTTAAATTAATTAGAATTTAATTTTAATAAGCACAGTGATTAACAGCTACCATATAAATCTAAATATCAGGATAGTGAATACCTAATAATTTTACTATTTTAATCAAGGTACTCTATCACTAGTTAACATAAATAATGCCACGAGAAAGCAGACTATGGCTAATTCTAACTGTACAAGATGTCATAAGAAAATGTTGTGTAAAATTACTTAAGCATTGTGAACTGGAAAAGAAAATAATAAGAGAAATAAAAGAGAAAGGGGTATTCCAGTTCCCTCTTTTTACTTTATCTTTTTACTTTATCTCTCTCAAGGAAAATCATCAACCTCCTGATAACCTCCTGATTTTTCTCATCATCTCAAGTACCGAAAATAGTTTCTGGAAATAAGGAGTCAAATATTTTTTGAGAAATTACTAGAGCTTAGTAGCTGTTTTTGCAGTGAAATGCTGTCATTTTTTATTTTCAGCAACACAGGTTGTTGAAAACTAGGATTCATATAATAAAGCATTTCTGTAACAAAAAAGAACCTTGTCCCTGTGATTTAATTTTCCAAAATTTGTCCCAAATATCTGGATTTTTTTTTACTGGATCTAGTAGGCTAGAGAGCTAGAACAGGAATTAAGACTATGTTTGCAATCACACCGATTCAGTCCCCAGCACTGCATATGAACCCCACAAAACCCCACCACCACCAAAATAAACGATCACGATCACGAAATAAACAGATGGAATAAATTTAAGTACTAAAACATAGTAACTATTCATCGAGCAAATGGACATAAAATGTAAACTTTGATGTTGCAGTATTCCTGGGATACTAACTTGTGCTTGAAATAGTAAGATATACTTTCATTACTCTGTGGATCACTATCCTTAGCGGATAATTTCAGTGACTGTACAAACTGAATCAGAGATACAAAGTCCTAAATCGGCATAGGTCTGATTACATACTCAGAAGATCTGGTAACTTAAAAGTAAAACCAGTGAGGTGAGCAGCACCAGGTTAGTGACAGCATTTTTTATACACAGATACTTGTTCAACTTGTTAACCACACTACTTCATGCCCTTCCTTTTTCTTAAGTCTCATCACTTGAAGTTACTTAGAAGAAAAAACTCCAAATATTACGGGACTGTTTGAAGAGGACAGTGAATCTGCCACCAGGTTATTCAGGAGATCAAATATTCTAAACCCTGAGAAAGTGGTGTCTGCATCTACTACTAGGAGCAGCTTATGTTTAAGAAAAACCACCACTTCCTAGCACACAGAAACAAGAGGCCATAAATAAGCCTGACTTGAAGACTGGCAACCCAAAAGCATGAGATCAGACCTGTAATAATTAACTACCAGAGTCAAGTTACTATGCCACACCGTAAGTAATGCAACAAAGCCGAAGTATTACAACAAATGGCATATTACAGTGACATCATTAGCTAGGTTTCTTAACCAGGCAGAGCTGGCCTATCTGAAGTTACACCGAGCTAAAAATAGAGACAACACTTGTGTGAAGGAGTGGCAGGCAGCTCCAGCTTTATTTCGAAGATATTTTATCGGAGAATGACGCTCACTGCAAAATGAATGAACTGAAATGTTCCTCTGTATTCTGTGTTCTCGGGGGCTCCGAAAACCCCAAATTTCTTCTCCCAATATTAAACTGCTCTCCCAAGAGGCAAGGAAAAGTGAGGGATCCGGGTTTGAGTCCCGTAAAACGACTTTAAAAAAATTATATATATATATATGTGTATATATATACATACATTTTGCTTCCCTAAGATTAACACCATCTTTTTGGAATGAGTTTTTAAAAAAAAAAACACCGCCCGAATTAGAGACGCATTTCAGCAAACACGATCCTGCCAGGGCGCCAGCGGCCTCATCAGAGAGAGGTTTTTAAGGCTTCTTGGGCAAGGTGTAATTTCTGCCCTAATTGTTACCTTCGGTTTGTATTTTCTGGGTTGTGGTTGGCAGCAGGCAGATAAAGACATTTAAAAAAAAATTATTTTTTTTTCAAATCTCTACCTCTGAATTAATTCTAAGAAAGGTGGCGCGTCTGACTTGCCTTTAAGAAGTCACCCTTAAGTTCTCTCTTTTTTTGTTTCATTTTTTCCCTCCAAAGGTGCCAGAAAGACTGGGAAAGTTAAACCAGGGGCTGCCAACCCCTTTCCCTCCCCGACTGCCCAGGGCGGCACGCGGGGGGTGGAAATGGGAAGGTTCCGCAGCCGCAAGTTTCCCGCGGGGCCGGCTGGAGGGCCGGGCGCCGGGCAGCCCCCCGTGCCTCCCGCGCGCGTCGCCCCGCAGCCCGGCCGGCCCGCGACGCGCGGGGGGCTCCGTCCCCGCGCCTGCCGTCCCCGCGGCCCACCCACGCCGCACGGGATCGTGACATGCTCGGGCCAACCCGCACCCCGCGCTGCCCCGCGCCGTGTCCCGGGACGCCCCCGCGCCTGCGGTCCTGTCCCCGAACCGCACTCGGGCTGGGCGCCCGCGCTCCCCCGCACCCGGCTGCGGGCCGCCGGCCCCGGGAAGGAAGTTAAGCGCCGAGCGCGGCCGGGGCCGGGCGGGAGGCGGGCGCGGGGCGCTGCGGAGAAGCGCGGGCCGGCGCGGGGCGCATTGGGGCGCGTCGGGGCGCTGCGGGGAAGCGCGGGGAGCTGCGGGGCGCGTCGGGGCGGCGCGGGGCGCTGCGGGGGAAGCGCGCGGGGCGGGGGGGGGGGCTAAGGAGAAGCGCCGGCCGGCGCGGGGCGCGTCGGGGGGCTGCGGGCCGGCGCGAGGCGGCGCCGGCTCCGGGCCCCGCGCCCCGCGCCCGCCTCCGCCGCGGCCTAGCCCGGCGCACCCGCGCCCCGGCCTCGCGGGCTCCGCGCCGCCCGCCCCGCGTCCCCGCCGGCCCGAGCCCGAGCGGCGTCCCGGGGCCGCAGCACGACGCAGGCACCTACCAGCTGCTGCCGGACCCAGCGCCACATGCCCCCGCCGGTGCCGTCCCGGTCCCGCGGGGCGCCGAGGGGCTGCAGGTGGAGGCCGACGGGCCAGGGGGGGAAGCCGGAGAGCCCCTCCGCGCTCAAGTGCCGCTCGCCGCCGCCGCCGCCGCCGCTCACTCCCCGCGCCCAGGCCCCATCTCGCCGCGCCGGCCCCGAGCTCCTACAGGCGCGGCCCCGGCGCCGCCCTCGCCCCGCGCAGCTCAGCCTGCCGCCGCGCCGCAGCCACCTTCATTATTGACCGTTGTCACCCGAAGCACCGCCACAACCCCACCCCCCGCCCTGCCCGGCCCCCCGGCCCCACCCGGGCCCGCCCCCGGACGTGACGAAAGGGGCTGCGTGGACCGAGGGGTCGGACGCGCCCCGCCGCCGTCCGGGGCCTGGGGTCGGCCGGGGGGCGGGGCCCGCCGCCTGCTGGGCGCGGGGCGGGGGCGGGGGGAGAGGGGGGCTGGGCCTGCGCCGCCCGCGCCGCGACGGGTTCCCACCCCGGGTTCAGGTGCACCTGTGTGTGCGTCTGTCTGTGTGTCTGTCTGTCTCCAGCAGCTGCAGGCCGGCTGCTCGCTCACTGCCTCCTGTTGCAGGTCTGCTCCTGGCCGGCTGCCCGCCTTCGGCTCCCCGCTCCCCCTGCACGCATCTGCACACGCTGGAGTGCGCTTGACTGAAGGTTAATCCCAAGAGGTCTCCAATTTTGGCTTCAATTACGCTGTCAGAACGTTTCTATGAAGGCATAACGCAGTCCTCTGGAAGGCAACGACTGGGCTGGGGTTTAGGGGAATCTTGATCTCCGCGCTTCCTCCCTTCCCTCTCCCCCCCCCCCCCCCTTCTTGAGTTGAATGCTGAAGAGGGATCTGGATTAATTAATTTTGAATATTTGCAACTCCCCTGTGCCTGGTTCTGCCTGGACCCGTGTTTCCTGGAGGATGCATGAGATATTCTATCTGGCTGTGCTAAATGGAGCACGTTAGGTGGAAAAATACTTTCTGTGGAAGGTAGCTGTTTACTGCCAAACTCCTGCAATCAAAAACACCCTGGGTTAGAATAAGGGTGTGGATGAGCAGAGAAGAGAAGGAATGTTGAAGATGGACGGAGGCTTCTGCCTGGAAGGGACACTTGCAATGTGGGGTCTCACTGTATTCAAATGCAATTCCTGTGTCTTTGAGTATTGTGCATATGTACTGTATGAAATATTTTTTTTAGCCGGTAACACACTTCACACCTTGTTAAATGCATCCCTTTCCACATCTTTGAGAGTTGTGTATATGTCTTGTGTGAAATATTTTTCCTAAATTAAAACATACTTTATCATTGAACATGTAGGTGGTTCTTTAAAAAAGCAAAAAACAAATCTGACAGTGGCATGTATATATGTATATATATGTATATATATATATACACAGCTGCACTAGCTAGCCCATATTATGTAATAGTTGTCTAGCACCATAGGTTATTTACTTAAGGATATTTAGATTCTGTGAAACTAGCAATAAAGTTTTATATTCTGAATAATCCACTGACAAAATGTTGGTAGATACTGAAAAAAGTAATTAATCCTCCTTTTGTTGTAATAACTATGCCTTGCTTTATAATCCCAAAAGGAAATTGGCACTATTTACTTTTGTGTTAAAATATTGTTACCATTCATAGAGCATGTAAGTATCCTAGGCCTTATATCAAGCCTTTGCCTGCATAATCTCATTTAACCTTCATCAGTTTTTCAAAGGCAATGTTACCTGTGACTAATTTGGCTAACCTGAGATTCAAATTCTGAGTGATCAGGCAGCAAAACACATGCTCATGAGAAAGTAAAAAGCAAAAAATATGCCCAACTCTATTTTTAGTCATCTTGCAAGTGAGCTAAATAAAATTAGTCATGGACACTTTATTTATATTCCACTAAAGTTTGTCAAGTCTACATTAGAAATAGAATTTTTAAGGATTCTGGATGCGTTATTATTTGACTGTGTCCCAAATTTCAAAAGCTATAAGTGAGAGGAAGGGTTGTTTCTTAATGCTAGGGTGGAAGGTTCTAAGAATTGATTTCAGGATAACTGCAAAGCTCGTAATTGTAGTTCAAACTGTCAGAAGTAGAAAATGCTGTCTAGGCATTGGGTTTTTTGGGGGGTTTTGCTGTAAGCATTTTCCTAAAGCATTATTATATATCTATATATTCTTCATATGAGGTCTATATAGGCCTCATATTATTTTTATATTTTTATTTTATATTATTATAGACCTCATATTATTTTTATATTTTTATTTTATATTATTATAGACCTCATATTATTTTTATATTTTTATTTTATATTATTATAGACCTCATATTATTTTTATATTTTTATTTTATATTATTATTATAGACCTCATATAGGAAGCATAGAATATTTTGTGTACTGTGTGTAATGGTGATCAATTTAGTGTGTCATGACTGATGTTTTGAGAAATATAATAGAAAACACCAAAACATATTGTACTGGATAGGTAGCATTTATTGCTTTGTGAACACACACACACACACACACACACACACACACACGGTCACCATATGAACTAATTTCTCACAAATTGTGATTAGGAAGTTTGAAAAACATTGAGAGTGGGATACACAGAACTTAAGATAGGTACCAACTGTGAAAGAAAAAAACGGTTTTTTTTGGAGTAACCATTTACTCCATAGTTCTTTCTTTCCTCCTTTCTTTCTTTCTTTCTTTCTTTCTTTCTTTCTTTCTTTCTTTCTTTCTTTCTTTCTTTCTTTCTTTCTTTCTTTCTTTCTTTCTTTCTTTCTTTCTTTCTTTCTTTCCTCCTTCCTTCCTTCCTTTCTTTCTTTCTTTCTTTCTTTCTTTCTTTCTTTCTTTCTTTCTTTCTTTCTTTCTTCTTTCTTTCCTCCTTTCTCTCCTTTGTTTCTTTCTTTTTGTGGCAATATGTAAAAACAGTATTGTTATACTACAGAATAATAAATGTTTCGAATCTAGGATACAGGACAGCCATTTCTTAAATGAATGAAGCACCAAACATATATATAATAACTATGATCCTAGACAATCAAATTGGAAAGCTAGCAGAGAGAACTCTACTAGCTACTAGCTACCAATCTAAGTCGCAACGGGATTCAGTCCTAAAGAACTGGATTGAAAATAGTCACCAATCCCGGAAAATGGAGGGGGGTAATACCAACTGTAGAGGGCTCAGTAGGAAAGAGGTAAATTGGAACTGAACTTGAAATTGGAAGATGTAAGTAGAAATAAAAGTCTTTTGAGCAGGTAGACTTGCAGGATCAAAGACTTTTTAAGACTGAGGAAAGCTCAAGATAATTTTTGAGCAAGATAGAGAACAGGAAAAAGCAATAGAGAATGGAAGGTATTGAATGATGGCAACCCTTGGCTCTGGATTGTAGAAATGAGAATACCAAGTGGGGAGGATGGAGGGGGAGATGGGGAGCCGGACTGCAGGTGACATAGGGACACTGGTCGAGGGTCTTGGACACAGGTGGTAGAGGCTTGAGATAACTGTACATCAAAATCATACACATGAACACTGAGGTGACAGACCTTTGAAAAGCAAGTGACCCAAACTTTAATAATAAAAAAATTGTAGGGGCTGGAGCAATAGCACAGCGGGTAGGGCGCTTGCCTTGCACGCGGCCGACCCAGGCTGACCCAGGCTGACCCAGGTTCGAATCCCAGCATCCCATATGGTCCCCTGAGCACCGCCAGGGGTAATTCCTGAGTGTAGAACCAGGAGTAACCCCTGTGCATTGCTGGGTGTGACCCAAAAAGCAAAAAAAAAAAAAAAATTGTAAATGAGTTTGCCAAGGGCTTGGGGTGAAGGGAATGGAAAAGGACCATGAAATGTTGGTACAGTGATGCTGACACTGGTGGTGACCATGGTGTTGGACAATTTGTTTGTTTGTTTGTTTGTGGGCCAAACTGGGTGATGCTCATGGGTTCCTCTTGACTTTGCACTCAGGAATCCGTCATGAAGGACTCCGGGGGCCCTGTAAGATGCGGGGGATTGAACCCAGGTTAGCTGCATGCGAGGCAAGTGCCTTACCCACTGTACTATTGCTCCAGCCCCATGTGTGGGATGATTGTATGTCTGACACTCTACTTTTAACAATATCGTGGGACTGGAGCAATAGCACAGCGGGTAGGGTATTTGCCTTGCACGTGACCGACCCGGGTTGGATTCCCAGCATCCTGAGCACCGCCAGGAATAATTCCTGAGTGCAGAGCCAGGGTTAACCCCTGTGTATCGCCGGGTGTGACCCCAAAAAGCAAAAAAAATACCAAAAAAAAATATCATCAGTCGTGATGCCTAAGTAACATTGAAGATACTGTTTGGGGCACAAGAAGTGGAGTTGATCGAGTAATGGAGGCAGACTATCAGAAGAGTTTCTGGCTAGTCACAGGTCTTTGCAGAAAGTGGGATTTTTTTAAAATTTCATTTGCATTTATTTGGGGACCTCCACAATACTTGGTGCTCAAGAGCTATTCCTAACTGTGCTCAGGAGTGCCCCTGGTGGTGCTCAGGGGAACATATGTGGTGCTGGGGATTCAAACCCGGGGCATAGCCAACAACCACTTCCCTCCTTAACTCTTTCCAGCCCAACGAGGTGGGTTTTTATTTTTCTTTTTAAATGAGTACTTTTATTAATTTGGGCTATTATTTTGGGGTTGTTTTTGTTTGTTTGTTTTGCAGGGCGAGGGCACACACAAGTATGCTCAAGGTTTGCTCTTGTCTTTGTGCTCAGGGATCACTCCTAACTCTGGGGTCCCTCTACCATGTGGCGATCAAACCCTGATCAGCCACGTGTGAAGCAAGCACCCTATTGCTGTAGTATTTCTCCAGCCCAGAAAGTGGGGGTGTAGAGAAAAAGAAACGGCAGAATGGAATCGGCATTATTCTGCAGACATGTTCTGGAGAGGGGGAAAGGTCAGGTAGGAGATTATTGCCGAAGTAAAGCTTTGCACTGAGAAGTGCTGGTGAAGAGGCAGAAGTAAAGTGTGTTATGAGGTTGGGCTGTGGTGCCAGACAAGGAAACCTGAAGCCATCCTGAGTGAGGTGACAGACCTTTGGAGGGAGCGAGTTTACCATTTAATATTGCATATAACACACACCCATGAAGTGGCAAACAGGGTTCATTTTGTTGACTAAACTTGTTAATATAATTCTCTGTTAGCTATACCTGTGAAATGTGTTCCATGGTTAAAAAAAAATCTTGGTGTACTAGAATTCTTAGGTATAACAAAGGAAAAAAAAAGAATCTTTTTTTTGATCTGAGCAATTTCAGACACCCACAGAAAGCACAAACTGAGCTTTTTAAGGTCAAGATTCCTTACCCAGGGACCAGAAAAACAGTAGAAGGGTTCAGGCATGTGCCCTGTCTGCTCCCTATGTTAGTTCGGTTCCTGGAGCCACATCTGGTTACCTGGACACCCCCAGAACCATCCGGAAGTAGCCCGAGTACCTCCAGTTGTGGCCCCCAAAAACAAACAAAAAGATTCCTGGCCCAATCATTTTGGTTCCCATAAAAAGACTCAATAAAAGTTTAAGTGAGTTACCTGGCTAATGTCAATATCTGAGTCATTGGGGGGAAAAAAGATCTAGTTTAGGGATATCAAAGTGGGAGCCAGAATAAGACATAAGTGGTAGAGGCATGCATGTGTGAAGCCCTGGGCTTGATCATCACATGGCCTCTGAACACCACAAGGTGTAGCCTGTGCTATAGCACTGTTGTCCTGTTGTTCATCGATTTGCTTGAGCGGGCACCAGTAATGTCTTCATTGTGAGAATTGCTGTTAATTGTTTTTGGCATATCAGATATGCCACAGGTAGCTTGCCAAGCTCTGCCGTGCAGGTGGGTTATTCTCGGTAGCTTGCGGGGCTCTCTGAGAGGGACGGAGGAATCAAACTCGGGTCAGCTGAGTGCAAGGCAAACACCCTACCTGTTGTGCTATTGCTCCAGTCCAAATAAAAGAATATCAAAGCAGGGACTGGAGTGACAGTACAGTGGGCCGGGCACTTGCCTTGCACACAGCCAACTCTAGTTCAATCCCCAGAATCCTATATGGTCCCCCAAGCACCACCAGGAGTAATTCCTGAATGCAGAGCCAGGAGTAGCCACTCACTGAGCATTGCTGGGTGTAGCTCTAAACCAAACCAAACCAAAACAAAACAAAAAAAACAAGAATTCAAAGCAATATAAAGGAAAGCTTATAGGCTGGAGAGATAGTACAAGGATAAGGTACTTTCCTTGCATGGATTTAATCTCTGGCAGCCCCAGTTCAATCCCTGGCACCCACATGGTCCCCTGAGCATTGCCAGGAGTGATCCCTGAGCATAGAGCCAGAAGTAAGCACCCCCCCTTCTATTATGCCCCTCCCCCCTTTGCCCAAACTTTAATTAAAGGAGAAGCTTACCAAATGATTTCAGGCTGCATTAAGTTTATACTCAAATATTCCTGTTGTGCGGTTCTCAGAACATTTTTAAGGGTCAGATTGGAAGACCTGGCTATGGTCACTAGATTGTCTTAATTATTCTTTAGCAATAAAACCGTGACATGGGGCCTAGATTCTGATCTCTAACTCTTTGGACCATTTTCCCTGGCCCTAAAAAGACAATTACTTACCAAATCATAAAATAAGTAGATACAAATGATTTCACCTCATAAGCATATTATGATTGTCATTTTAGAATTTCAAGATTAGATTTTAAACCAATAAAAAACTGACTTCAGGCAAGCTTTTCCATGTTGACCAGGATTATATATTTATCACTTGTGATGATCTCCAGTAGGAACAAGATCAAGTTATCTATTTGCAACTTTTCTTGAACATGTCCCAAGTAGCAGCTGTAGACTAAGTTTTATGAACACGGTTTTATTTTCCAGCTATTTATACCTCCACAGAACTGAAATTGAAAACCACAGTGAGAGTTAGAATCATAAAAACAATTCCTTTCTTCAAAAGTCAAAGGTATGTGAAATGTAAATAAAATATACTCTGCACTTACCTTTTTTTTTTTTTTAAAGTTGCCCTTTGAAAGCTCCATCCATGTTCGCATGTGCTAAATGCAGCGTTCTGTCAGGCTACTTGTCTAAAACAGAAAAATGAACTTGTTTTTTTTTTTTTTAACTTGGCCTGACTTGTCCTAAGAGAGATGGCACTTTAATAAACAAGTGGCCAGTGATTGAATTACTGCCGGATGAAGGCTGGCCTGAGGCCAGCTGCAGCCTAGCCAAAACTGCTGTTATTGATAGTCTCCAACACTTAGCGGAATTTTGATTACTTGTGCTACTACAATTGATGGAAATATTTCTTCATCTAAAGGGGTGAGTTTTATAATACTTTATCATAGGGACATCTTGAGAAAGTTTGACTGCTTGAAGCTAGATGTATTACAAGGATTTCCCCCTCCACCTAGTGAAAATGACTGCAGTAGGTCAGCATCTTAGAGAAAACAGAATGGAGATGGAGAGAAAGAACAGGGAATTTTTGTTTAATGGGTAACTGAGGTATAAAGCGTCACTTTTACAAGATGAAAAGTTATTGAGATGAATGTGGTCGTGGTTGCATAAACATTAAGAATCTATTTCATTCCACTGAGCTGTGTGCTTCAAATGGTTGAGACGGTAAATTTTATGATCTGAGTCTTCTAGAACAGTTTTCTTTAAAATGCTGGGGAGTTGTGTATTACAGCTGCTACATAAATTTTCTAGGCAAACTGTCACAGTTGTGGTCAATGACAAAATCTTGGCATTTGTTTTCTCTCTCTCCCCCCCCCTTTTCTCCTCCCCTCCCCCCTACCCCCCACCTTTCTGCTTTTGTGCCACATCTGGCAGTGCTTGGAACTTACTCCAGGCTTTGCACTCAGGAATTAATCTAGGCTGTGGCCAAGGGACTATCTGCAGTACTGGGGATGGAAAAGGAGTTGGCGGCATGCAATAGGAATGTACAAAGTTTTTAATAAGAGAGTTTGGGGCAGTTATTGCTCCAAATCAAAACCCTTACCCATTTCCTCTACCACTGAACTAAAATTCTCTCCCTCTCCTCATACTGCCTCTTCAGCAAACTCTTAATTTTTTTAAAAACTGATTTTAGTATACAAGTTTACAATAGTGTTGACTCTTACAATGCTCAAAGGTTACTCCTGGCAGTGCTCAGGGGACTGTATAGGATGCCAGGGGTCAAACCCAGTTTGGCTACATGCAAGGCAAATGCTCTACCCACTGTACTCTCTTTCCAATCCCAAATCTTACAATTTTATTGCACATAGTCACCGCACCTCTAAATCACTGAAATGTTCAAGACCATTGACTAGTGTCTTTATGTTATCAGCAGTCTTCCTTCTCATACCCCACCCCTACTCCCTTCTCATTCCCTAGCATTTTCATTTCTCTAATCCAGGACCAAAGGTTGGCTATCATTTGTTCCTCCCATTTCTTTTTCTTGTCACTCTATATACCACAAATAAGTAAAACGTTTCAATATTTTTCTGTTTCTCCCAAACTTACTTCACTTAACATGATGCTCTCTAGTTCCATCTTGCTGCACCAAACTGCATGACTTTATCTTTTGTTCTGACTGCATGGTATTCCATTGTGCATATATACCATGGCTTCTTTGTTCACTCATCTGTTACTGAATCTTTGGGCTATTTCCCACATGTTGGCTTTTGTACAAAGAAATACTGCAATGAACACAAGTGTACATATGTCCTCTCAAATTAATATTTTTGTGTTTGGATGGTAGATACCCAAAAGCTCTGGACCAGATGGCAGCTCTATTCTGAGTTATTAGAGAAATCTCCACAATTTTTCATAAAAGATGAACCAATAAACACTTAACTGGTAGTGAGTGAGAGTTCCTTTTTTACCACTTCCATGCTAGCTTTGGTTTTCTGTGTTCTTGATATAAGCCATTCTCACTGGCATGAGATAATACTTCACTGTCAACTTGATTTGTGTTTCCCTGAAAATAAGTGATGATGAGCTACTTTTATCCTGACTTCTTATTAGACCTACCCCTAGTTGCCCTTTGACTGAAAACTTTACCTTGTGTCTATCCGCTGCACTGTGTATTACCTGTAAGTCATATTCAACCTTCTTTGGATAGAAAAAAATAAAGGCAGAAGCTGCAATCATGCACTAGTCTGTCATAAATATTAGTTAAAAATGAAGTGACAATGAATTTCAAATAATCTAATCTGAATATTATGTGCATTTCTTTGTCTCTCACAATAACATCCGTTTCATGACCTTATAATAACCTTTATGATTCATTTGTAGGAGTGGAACATGGGACAGAAGAAAATGAAACAATTAAGGCTGAAGTCAGGTAAGGCAGTGTGTGAAGTGAGGCCGGAGGTGGGGAAGAGAGAAAAAGGGATGAAGGAATGTGGATATGAGAGAGCAGCTTGTGTTACAGAAAATGTTTGTTAAGGTTACGGGAAGAATGAGTTGGAAGTTGATATTGAGAAATACTAGTTCAAAGAGACTGCTGTATGGAAAACAGGAAGTAAGTGACTACTTATTCAATGGACTAGCTTGGATATCTAACTTTGGTAATAGTCTATCACTAAGGAAGGATGAGGGAAGCATGTGATGTAATTTGGGGATTATCAGAGAGCAGATAAGGACAAAGCAGGGAAGAATCCTGGGTAATTCTGGATCACAATCAGAAGGCGCTTTGTGTCCTCAGAGCTCAGATGCATGGAAAATAGGGACTGAGTTGGCTAAGGAAAGTTAAGTGCCTTGTAGAGCTGAGTTAAAAGATATATAAACCCTAGACACAAACAATTTTTTAAATATGAGTTCAAAAAGAAAAGAAAAATACAAGGAACACTTACTCTTTTGAAAAATGACGTACAAAGTTGGATGTATGTAATTCAACACAATGAATTCATATCATAAATAATTTCCATATATGTATATATAAGTCTACACACACGATTTTTCTGCCTCTTTTTTTTCTTGAGCCTTCCCTGCCTTTCCTGTGCGAGTTCTGAATCCACTCACCAGAAAATTCTGCATTTCCCCTCTATTTCCACAGTATATCTCTAAGTATGTTGCACAGAAGGGATTCTGTAATTGTTTTCTGAGTCTGTTTAATAGCCATATTATTAGTGTCAGAACAGGGACACTATGAGGTTCCGGAGCTCAAATATTTGTTTGAACAGTTAATCTGTGTGTGTTTGGGGGAAGCAATTTTTAAGAGACCAGTGGTGACATGGGTGTCTCTTCTAGGGTGGCAGTACAAGTAAAAGCAGGATACATTAAGATGATTTTGTGAAGGAGAAGGCCAAATGAAAAAAGAAGTTTTCTTCTGCACAATAGGTGCAGAAGAAATCAATAAGGGAATAAGTGAATATAAACTCAACTCATTCTACTTCTTGCAACCTTAAATACCACCTGCTCTCAGACTCACATTCCTTTATGTATTGTGAATCCAACTGCTAATCCTACTCATGTTACTCTATTGGGGAAATAACTGGATTTCCTTGAGATAATTCCACAGAAACAAATCACAAATCTGTCAGTGTAATCAGTCTGTTGTTGGCAGTCTTATAAAAGCCATTTAGAATCTGAATAAGGTCTTTCCTATTCTGGTCCAGATGGTTCCCCTCCTCTATTCTCACCTCTCTGGCACTGCTCAGTTATCCAACACGTATTTGTTGTGCATTTAACAAATATTGGCCATTGTGCTGGGGACATGAGCTGGCAGTCCCCAGACTGCCCCGGGGAGATCATGGTTTAACACCTCAAGGCAACACTTTAGAATTGTTATTAGCAGCAGCACAAGTTTATGCCTGCTATCTTGAATGTAATAAAAATATATTAAGAAACGTGCAATCTATATTTATGTAGGAAGTTGTAGTGCAAAAGAAGGCCCATGAGAAGATAAAGTTTAACAAAGTTTAAATTTCTTACTTCTATTCATACTATCAGTAACAGTGTTGGAAACTACAGTGCCTAAAAGAAAGAAATAGGGGCTGGAGAAATTGCACAGCGGGTAGGGCATTTGCCTTGCACACTGCCAACCCGGATTTGATTCCCAGCATCTCAAATGGTCCCCCGAGCATTACCAGGAGTTATTCTTGAGTGCAGAGCCAGGAATTAACCCCTGTGCATCACCAGGTGTGACCCAAAAAGCAAAAAGAAAAAAAAAAGAAGAAAGAAAAAGAAAATGAAAAAAGTACCTGCCATTAGAGGAGGCATTAGTGGAGGGAAGTGGACACTGGTGAAGGCATTGATCTTGAACCACTGTACATCTGAAATTCAATCATGAATAACTGTTACTCATGGTGATCCTATGAAAAAATTGAAAAAAAATTTTTTCTTACTTTGGTTATCTTAAACTTAAGATCTACTTGTTCACTAACTGACTTCTTCATGATTCAGCTGAGACTTTGAGTGCCAGGATGGGGCAATGTTTCTTGCCAAAGGGCAAGTACTCACTCAGTGACCTCAAGTGAAGAAACATCCTGTCTGTAGAAAACAAATGGCACCCCTTCTGCACAAAGCAGGGTTGTTGTCCGTGCTGATGCTATTCTCAGTGTGTGTGTGTGTGTGTGTGTGTGTGTGTGTGTCTGTGTGTGTATGTGTGTGTGTGTGTGTGAGAGAGAGAGAGAGACAGAGACAGAGACAGAGAGACAGAGAGAGTGACAGAGAGATTTCATGCCTGTATGTTTAGGCATGTTTAGTGAGTGTTATGCCAAGTGGGTGTAGATTTGGTAACATGATTTGTGCTTGTTTTATTACTTTGTTCATTTGTTTTTCAATCAGAGTAATTTATGAGTATAAAATTGTAGAATCAGGGACAAGACAGGTAATAAACCTGGTAGGGCACTTGCACGTGGCTGACCCCATCTGGTTCCCTGAGCACCACCAGGAGTGACGCCAGATGTAAACCCTGAGCACCTCTCGGTGTAGCCCCCAAACCAACCAACCAAATTAACAATCACAAAAAAGTCAACTAAAATTGTAGATTCAACCTTCAGAGGAGGCTGTTATTCTGTACTTCCAACTCAAAATAAGAGAGAATGGGTGACTTGGCAGAACTACTAGCAGGATTAGAAATTCTGCTAATTCACATAATCATGGATCAATGTCATCATTGGACACAAAGGGAAAGATATTATTGTTAGATGCTTCACTCTGTGACTTTCCATTTACTGTGGGAAAAAAAGAGAAAAATTCCTCCCAATCCCTATAGGAAAGATATACAACATTTGAAATACACAAAAAAATTTTCACTGTATTTCATAAAGTTTTAGTTTTTAATCTGTTTAAAATATTTAAAAATTGAAATATAAGTTAACCTTGAATAATATGTGTGTGGATTCTAATGAATAGGTCTCAGTTTGGTTCAGTCACAAATGACATTTTTTTTTTTGCCACTGTTAATCTTTAATTAAATTTTTTTTTATTTAGTTAAGGAACTGTGATTTGCAAAGTTATTGATAGTTGAGTTTAGACATATAGTATTTCAACACCAACACCCACCACCAGTGTCAACTTCCCTTTACTAGAGTTGCCGTATTCCATCCCTGTCCCATCCCCAGCCTGTTAACATGATAGGCACATTACAAAGTTCCAGGGGTTGCAGCTTAGATCTCATATGTTTAGTGTTGTTGAGTCTGTGTTTTGGGTATATGGCTACACCACTCACACTCATATAACCAATCTGACTGAAGTCCTGATGCCTTTTCACCTATTACTTCCTGTTTTTTTTTCCCCCGCCTCTTAATTTCTTTCCTTTTCTGTCCTCTTCTCTAAACATTAGGGTCAAGGATGATCTTGACCTCATCCAGTATTCTATATACTACAGATCAGTGAGATGATCCTGTTTGTCTTTCTTCTTCCGGCTTACTTCACTCAACACGATATCTTCCAGTTCCAACCGGTTGCAGCAAATTGCATGGTTTCATCATTCCTGCTGCATAGTATTCCATTGTGTTTATATACCACATCTTCATAATCCATGACTCTGACCCTGGACACTTAGATTGATTCAATATCTTAGCTATTGTACTGAGTGCAGCAATAAATAACGGTGTGCCTATGATCTTTTGAATGAATAATACATTTTTTGTTCATTTGTTTTGGGGCCACACCCAGTGATGCTCAGAGGTTAATGCTAACTATGTTCTTAGGAATTACTCTTGGTAGTGCTTGGGGGACCATATGGGATGTTTGGGTTGAACCAGGTTAGGAAAATACAAGGCAAGTTCCCTCCCCATTTTGCTATTACTCTGACCCTTAAAGATTTGGGACTTCGGATTTTGTTGTTGTTGTTGTTGTTGTTGTTGTTGTTGTTGCTGCTGCTGCTCCTGGGTCACATCTGCAGGTGCCCAGGGCTTACTCTAGTCTCTGCGCTCAGTGATCACTTCTGGTGGGGTGCAGGGGACCAAATAGGGTGCTGGGGATCAAATCCAGGTTGGTTATATGCAAGGTAAGAGTGTTACTCACTGTACTAGTCTCACTAATAACACTAGCATGAACATGAAAGTGCCACAAGATTTCATTTGAATAATGAATAGCATTTTTTTTTGCTTTTTGGGTCACACCTGGTGATGCACAGGGGTTACTCCTGGCTCTGCACTCAGGAATTACTCCTGGCAGTGCTCAGGGGACCATATGGGATGCTGGGAATCGAACCCTGGTCGGCCGAGTGCAAGGCAAATGCCCTACCCTCTGTCCTATCGCTCCGGCCCCATGATTAGCATTTTATTGCTACTTTATTGAACTGGTTTTGATCTGTCAGACAAAAGAGCAACTTCTCTCCTGTTATAGTTAACGAATTAGCTATATGTTGGGAAAAATGCCAGTTTGTAGGCTACATTCATCATTTATAACTCCATCTGTTCTCTTTCATCAGGTTGATACTTAAACTCTAGTACAGCACTTAGTTCATGCTTTCAGTTTCATGCACAAATGTCATTAGTTTCTCTAAAATGAATATGTCACTGCTAATCCTAAACCTGCTCTTCTGCTCCCAAGTATCGGGAGGTATATGCTAGTTTGTTCTCAGAACTGTTCTTTTATTTGAAGCAGATCATGGATGTGATCATGAGACTTAACAGTTCCCATTCGTGCTCCTAGCAGGGCACATTGGTGACGTTTGTCTTCAGTTGAAATCTGAACTTCATTGCTTCTTGCATTTTTTGTTCCCAGAATTCCAATTCCCAACCTCTCCCTGACACTTGGGTCAGAGTGCAAGGAAATTCCTCTCTACGTTCCATCTGGAAGAATGGCAGAAAATGGGGCATCTGTTGTCAGTCTCCTGGTTTTGATGCTCTAATAATATTTTTCAACATATCATCTTTATTTTTAAATCTAAAAGTTTTGTTTTGTTACATTAATTACCTTATTGTTTCATTTATTTATGTACCACTATGAGTGAAGTCATAGGGTGTTTATAATTGTCTGACTGACTTTTTTTCCTAAGTTTTTAATTTATTGAATCACCATGAAAAAAATTACAAAGCTTTCAGGTTTAAGTCTCAGTCATATAATGATTAAACCCCCATCCCTTCACCAGTGCACATGTTTCACCACCAAGAACCCCAATATACCCCCCTCCCACCCACCCCTCACCTAAGTAGCTAGTGATCTTCCCTTTATTCTCTCTATACTTAGAATACATTCAATATTTCAATAGAGAACTCACTATTATTGTTTGGAATTTTTCCCCAACAATCAGGCCTGCTGAAAAGGCATCACTTAATAATTTCTTTTCATTGCTGAGAGTGAAGACTCTGAGTTTGCACAGCTGCAACAGTTTTGGGTTTGTTTTGGGTTTCATATATTTTAGCTCAGTTCACAGTCTGGATGCACTTCTGCAAGAAGCCGCTCTGGGTGCCAAAACGGGTTAGAAGACCTCTTGATCAAATTCTTTTGGAGCAGAGGGTCTGTTTCTTGTGCCGCAGCTCCGGACCATATCTGGGCGGAAGGCGTGCTGGTAACGCCCCCCCCTCTCAGAACCACCTACAGGCTACATCACTAAAAAGTCCTACCTCTGGGTTGGGGGTCTTAGAGCGTGGCTCTCACCACGTGGATGCTGCCGCCACCGCCATTTTTGCTCAGAAAAACAGGGCAGAGAGGGAAAATCCCTCCCCGGGTGACACGAGGTTGTAGCTCAGTTCACAGTCAAGATACATAGCTGCAAGAAGCCGCTCTGGGTGCCAAAATGGGTTAGAAGACCTCTCGATCAACGTCTTTAGGAGCAGAGGGTCCGTTTCTTGTGCCGCAGCTCTGGATCATTGATGCTCTAATAATTTTTAATACTTTTTGTTTCGATAGTTTTTGTTGATCAATAATGGTCACTAGTGAGCAAATCAATTTGTTCTTTAATTTCTATTTACCTGGCTCAAATTTATATTGACTGCATGCCAGACTGAGAGCAAAGTTATGCTTTATTAAACTGAATTTGCTTCCTTTAAAAAAAGACTCAGTTTAACTGTGATGCAATAATCTCACATTAAACAGTATTCATTCTGTAACTGATCTGCAAGTTTTTTTTCCGTATCATGGAGACTGGAAAGATAGCACAGGGGGGTCAGGATACATATTTTGCATGCACAGGCCCTCGGTTCAATGCCTAGTCTTTATGGCCCCCCAAGTACCACAAAGTTTACCCCTGATAACTTTTAAGTACCCTCAGGTTTCAGGAGCACCATATTACTAAGCTCAAGCTTTGAAACATCCAGTAAGATCAGAAAAGTATAACTGGGAGTGGCCCCTGGGCCACTGTGATCACTGCTTGGGATGTTTTTCCCCTCTCAAAAGAAATTCAATACTTAGGGCTTATACAGGTCAAAGGGCAGGAGCACATGCTTTGCATGTGAGAGCCCAGGTTCAACCTTGGTAAAACAGGATCCCTTTGGCACTCCCCAAATTGAATCATTCATAAAAATAAATCTTAATATGTGCCCAGAGAAAAATAACTGTCAAATAATGGACATCTTTTGAGAATATACAGTGCTGAGGACGTCAAAGTCTGTATCACATCATTTTTTTCTCCAACACTACCAATTCTATGGTCCATAGTAAATCTTCACTATCTGAATTGAAATGACTTGTCTAAAAAGGCATAGCTATGGTCACTGTCACACTGTCACTGTCATCTTGTTGCTTATAGATTTGTTCGAGCGGGCACCAGTAACATCTCTCATTGTGAGACATTATTATTACTGTTTTTGGCATATCAAATACGCCACGGGTAGCTTGCCAGGCTCTGCCATTCGGCGCAATACTCCGCAATACTCTCAGTAGCTTGCCGGGCTCTCCGAGAGGGGCGGGGGAATCGGACAGGAGTCGGCTGAGTAAAAGGCAAATGCCCTACCGCTGTGCTATGTATGGCCCAGAGAGATCATATCGATGGGAAGGTGGTCGTATGTGCCTAATCCTGGTTTGATCCCAGTCCCAGTTATGGGCCCCAGGGCACTGTCAGGAAGGATCTCTGGTCACAGAGCCAGGAGTAAGCCCTGAGGAAATGCTGGGTGTGCCCCAAACCAACCAAAGAAAAATAAATACTTAGATTGTTTGATAGTTAACATACATCTCCAGATAAATTAGGTTATGAAATATTTATTTATATATTTAATAAATGAATAAAAGGCAAATCTTCATTATCTTTCTTTTCTGTATCCTCAAGTGGCTTAAGTTTCCTTCTCTGCATGCATTTTCATCATTTAAAGGAAGTGAGCCCTTTGAAAGCTAACAAATCAATAGAAGCCAGAAAATTATATGTGTACACTCTGTGTTTATAATGACGTATAATCTAATTACTAAATACTATATAGCACTGTAGCACTGTCGTCCCATTGTTTATTGATTTGCTCGAGCGGGCACCAGTAACATCTTCATTGTGATACTTGTTACTGCTTTTGGCACGTGTGAAAAAATGTTTTCTTTTCCTGTTCAAACAGTTTATGAATAGCAACCTCTGTTCTCTTGGGCTTCCATGAAGGCCATCAGAACTTGAGGTATAGTATTGATTAACTGGTAATGTAAATTAGCTTTTAGCTTATCATCCAAGTGTGGGAATATAAATTCTATTAAAATTGAAAGTAAAACCAGCAGTTCTGGCTCTGGGCTTTATGAAGTGGTGAGTGTCTCAGCCGTACATGCCTTGTAGCAGGGAAGGAAATGGTTACCTTACGGAGTGAAAACATAAAATAGTCTGGGTCAAGGATATGGTTCAGTGGTAGAGCACAAACTCTGTGTGTGTGAGGCTCTGGATTTGATCCCTAGAGACGCAAAAATGAAAAATTAAAAAGTAGCCCTCTACTATTACACTTGAAATAAACTGCCAAGAAGAAATGCATCGCCTGCTGTATGAGTGCCAAAAAGAAGTTACTGCTAAATTTAGCTGTAGATAAATTCAGTCAAGTTTCACTTTATCTTGCCCTCATTTCCCAAACCACTAAACCACTAACTGTTCACTGGAGACTTAGGTTATTGTGAAAGGAAAAAGCAATTTGGTAATTAATTGATTTTGAATTGAGTGCCAAGACACAATGGAAGCCCAAGCCCACAAACCCTCAATCCAATAATTGTACTGTCTTGAATGTCCACTTGGAGAAAACTCAGCAGGTGATGTTAAAAGAACTATTTCAATTAGCAAACCCCATTTGAAGAACTGTCTAATTGCGGAGTCTGAGAAAGCCTTCAAAAGACTTCCCAGAAACTAATATATTTCGTTAAGGGGGAAAAAAAATCATTTCTGCTTGCCAGTTTAGCTCAAAATAAGATTTATTCTAGAACAAGCCCTTCAGAAATAAAAAAAAAAGTCATGAAATTTTAAATTATCTTTAACAAGCAAAAGTCTAGCTGCTTCAAGGATTGTAGAGTCTATTGAATCCTTTATTTCATGACCTTACAGTTCATTTGTCCAAAGCGATTGTTTTTATGAATTGAATTTTCTTTGCACTAATAGAATTTTCTTTGCACTACATGACAAACTGGTTAGTTATATTCTGAGATTGCAAGCTGTTTCATAGGAGTGAACTTTGTTTTATTTAAAATCAGTTATTAATAGGGATGGAGAGATAGTACAGTGAGTAGGGCACTTGCTTTGAGCATGGCTCACCGGGGTTTGATCTCATATGGTCCTCAAGCACCACTAGGAGTGATCCCGGAGTATAGAACTAGGAGTAAATCCTGAGCTCTGCCAGTGTGGAAAAAAAAAACCAACAAAAATTTCATTAAATTAAGTTCAAAAATATTAATTAATATACATTTTAAAGTCATTTTTCATAGTTAAACAACATGAGCATGGTGATCATTTAGTAATTAGTAAAAGTTGTGGTCTATGTAGTATTTACTTAGTACTGATATAACTTTTAATTCACTGCTTCCAAATTAATCTGCACACTAGTATTTATAGGATAATAATAATGATATAAATTTTAAAATTAAGGACAATGCCTGCTATTTGTTAAGCACTTGTAAGAATAAAGCTCTGGATAAAATTATGATGCTATCTTATTTAATCCTCACTGTAATACTGAAGCTAGCTTTATTTTATTCCTTTATGTCTCTATTATTATTTCTGTTGCTTTAGTTATGATTCAATGGACTTAATATAATTTGGGTGCTTTTCCCGTACGACATTGTTCTATCGTCATCAACCTGGCAAAATGAGATTACACAGCCAAGTGACCAAACTGCTTGTTTAAACACAACAATATTCCCGAGTGGCCAGTGAAGACCTGCTAGCCCAACTTCCCCAAGGACCATCCCACCTTGTTTCGCTGGCTGCCCACCTTCTCTCCTGCAGATCTCTCAAGTCAAGTTGCCAATCCTGCAGGTCTCTAATGAGAGACCAGAGATTTAGCACTGAGTACCATGGAGCCCTCCTGGTTCCTGCAAGCAGGCCCCAGTTCAGTCAGCTAATGTCCAGGCTACAGCAGTTGTTAAATCTTCAATCTTTAGCAGGGATGTGGGTATTATTCCCATGGGGGTGGGGGTTAGAAATTCAGTTATGAGCATGAAAGTTAAGAAAATTGGCCAGAAGCACCCAGTGAGGAAGAGTCATCCAGGGCTGAAGTGCAGATCACCCTCAGGTTAAAAATCCCTGTCCTAGGGCCTGGAAGATAGTAGAGCTGTTAGGGCTCATGACGATGATGTGCCTGGCCCAGATTCAATCCCCAGCTCCAGCTGGTCCTCAGAGCATCTCCAGGAGCAGCCATCCAGGTCCCAAGCAGAGGACAGCAGGGCCTGACCTGCACCATCATCTAAAGCCCTTCCATTGAGCTGCCAGCTGTTGACTGGGAACTGCAGGTGGGTTCCCCAAGCTTTCTGAGCATGGCTTGGGAGCTGCGTCCCCTCCAACCCTCTCGCCTCCCATATTAAAAAACAATCAATCACTTGACTTTCTGTTCTTAGTTTCTACACAGCAGGAGAATGACTGGTAACCACAGGTGTTGACTTACCAAGCCTGTGGAAGTCTTTACCCTGAATCTGTTTTCTTGCACAATGAAATTTAAAAATTTTTAGCATCCAGCATTTATCTTAAAACAGAATATTGTTCTAACTGGTTCCCAGCCATAAAAATGAATATGTAACTACTAAGATGATAGGTATTACTTTGCATTCTTCTGCCAACAAGTGGACGCATACTAATTTAGCCAATATTTTAGTTTATGGGAATTCCTTTATAGGGAGACTTTACCGCTTTCATTTTATGGCTGGCCCATCTTTTGGGGAACTTTGGTGTTCAAAGCTAGTGATGAAAGTTATCAAGGACTTTATATTATAAAGAAACATTTTAATATGCTTTTCAACTATATTTACTTATATACGTATACATTTATATAGGGATGCATATACACATATGTGTTTTGGGGCACACCTTAGTGATACTCAAAGCTTACTCCTGGTTCTGTCCTCATGGATTACTCCTTGTGGTATTCAGGAGACCATATGTGGTGCTGGGGATTGAACTTAGATTGGTTTTATGCAAAGCAAGCACCTCACCCCCATGTGTTTTATCTTCAACATCTTCTTCCATATAATTTTGAAGTTCAAAATACATACACCAAAGATTAAAACCTTGGTGTTATATTTTGCTTCTCTGCTATGGCTCATCTATCAGACCTTTTCTTTCCTTGTAAAAACCTAATTTTTGATTTAGTAGTACATCAGTGTCCTAGATACTTGCACAATCCCAACCTTACCATTACAGGAGACAAGTTTTCTCTTGCCCGGGATTCCTAAGCAATAGGACTCTCAGGACACCCTCAGTACATGTAGGAGGCCTTGGGGTTTGAACTTGTGGCCTCACGCTTGCTAGACAGGAACTTGAAGCTCCAAAATCACCTTCCTGGCTGCTCAAGGGAATGTTAATACCTTTATTATTAAAGGACTACGCATCTTCTAGAAGTGGTAACTTGACACTTGACACATGAATCTGCTGATTTCAAAGCTCCCCATTACTTCACAAAATGAAGTAAGCCTCTTAGACTTAGAGGTGCCGCCTGCAGGCATCAGTGCAGGGAAATGGAACAAGTGGAAAAGAAGAAATATTTTGGGCCGAGTGACAGACACAGTCCAGATGTCTCGCGCACAGACAGACCAAGTGGGAGGAATCGTTGGCAGGTGTGTTTGGCATGGGCTAGGGCCAAGAAGGTTTCTTGATGAAGGCTCAGGTGTCAGAGCAAAAGGCAGCCTGATGGCAGCCTCTGCCTTTCTCTTACTGGTCTATTCCAGCTGGCTGGAAGACAGACTCAGTCCTGCCGGACCAACCTGTGGCAGCACCAAAAAACAAACAAACAAACAAACAAACAAACAAAAACCTTCCCCTGCAAAAAGCAGCAGCATGATGAATGAGCTGCCTGCTGCCTTCTGGGCCTGGAGCAACACCTGGGTTGTCGGCCCACAGCTTTCCTGTGATGCTTAATCCTGGGATTGGCAGGAGCATTGAGAGGAGCATTGAGGAAAGGATGCTGCCTGCCCTGGGGTTCCTTCTCCTGCTGCAGGCAGAATCTAAGTTGAGAGAGTTGTAGGAAAACACCTGGAGCTAAAAAGTAGCACTGTCGTTCCGGTGTTCAATGATGTGCTCGAGGGGGCACCAGAACATCTCCATTGTGAGATTTGTTGTTACTGTTTTTGGCATATCCAATACTCCATGGGTAGCTTGCCAGGATCTTCCGTGCGGGCGGGATACTCTTGGTAGCTTGGTGGATCTCCAAGAGGGACGGAGGAATTGAACCTGGGTCGGCTGCGTGCAAGGCAAACACCCTACCGCTGTGCTATTGCTCCAGTCCTGAGCTTAAAAAGTACCCTTCCCCACTCAGCCCCAGGGATCAGAATGTGTGGGGCGCAGCTAAGGCAGGAGCTACTGTGGTTGCTAGGGATTGGAATAAGGAGTGGGAATCACCTGGGACTGGATCTCTAGCCAATACCCAGGAGAGGGTCTGAGCCAGTGAAGATAATACTTCATTGCTTGACATTGTTTTTTTCCTTTCCTCCCCCTGAACTTGAAGAATGTCTGTTTAAATAACAACCCTCCCAACCCGCACCAACACCACCAAAAAGAAAAAAAACAACAGTCATGCAAGTGGTGAGATCTGTGGTCCTTAGGGCCAGACTGACATCAAATGATCTGATCTTATGTTGCTAGAAAAATTCTTCCGGGAGAGGCAAGCTGCCTGTCTAGTCTCCGTGAAAGGCAATAGCAGCATCATTTCAACACACTTTTATTTGGCATGGCCTATGTGCTTGGACCTGTACGTATTACCCCAGATGGTACGTCTCAGCTCACACTTACTCTGGAGTGCTCTGTGCTCTCTCACTGGGTGGAACACTTTTTACCACAAAGGGTTGGCTTGTGGGGGCTGGAGCAACAGCATAGTGGACAGGGTGTTTGCCTTGCATGCTGCGGCCGACCTGGGTTCGATTTCCAGCATCCAGTATGGTCCCCCGAGAACCCCCAGGAGTAATTTCTGAGTGCTGAACCAGGAGTAACCCCTGTGCATCGCCGGGTGTGACCTATAAAGAAAAGGACAAAAGGTTCACTTGATGCTCATCCACGCAGAGGCAATCGCCTGGGAAAACATTCTCAGGACTCCTCCCAGGGAGTTTGCTGAAAATATTGCTGACTAGAAGGCCTGCTTCATCAATAGACTGAGTCGATCAAATTGGGGTATGTGGGTTAAGTTTAGCTATCTGCCCAACAGATTGGCTGATGAAGCCAGATAAGTGTTTCATTACTTTACGTGAAAGTGTTACATTACCTGAGAAAGAGTGCAAAGTTCAGAAAACAGGAGCTCACTGTTGAAATTTTCTTTCTTTCTTTCTTTCTTTCTTTCTTTCTTTCTTTCTTTCTTTCTTTCTTTCTTTCTTTCTTTCTTTCTTTCTTTCTTTCTTTCTTTCTTTCTTTCTTTCTTTCTTTCTTTCTTTCTTTCTTTCTCTCTCCCTTCCTTCCTTCCTTCCTTCCTTCCTTCCTTCCTTCCTTCCTTCCTTCCTTCCTTCCTTCCTTCCTTCCTTTCTTTCTTTCTTTCTTTCTTTCTTTCTTTCTTTCTTTCTTTCTTTCTTTCTTTCTTTCTTTCTTTCTTTCTTTCTCTCTCTCTCTTCTCTTTCTTTCTTTCTTTCTTTCTTTCTTTCTTTCTTTCTTTCTTTCTTTCTTTCTTTCTTTCTTTCTTTCTTTCTTTCTTTCTTTCTTTCTTTCTTTCTTTCTTTCTTTCTTTCTTTCTTTCTTTCTTTCTTTCTTTCTTTCTTTCTTTCGTTTTTTTGGGCTGTGCCTCAGGATGCTCAGGGTTAACTCCTGGCTTTGCACTCAGGAATAACTCCTGGCAGCGCCCTGAGGATCATATAGGGTGCCAGGGCCCCAACCAGGTCTGCCCTGTGTAAGGCAAGCACTCTGCCTACTGTACTATCACTCCTATTCCCATTGTTGAACTTTTCTTTCTTTCACTATCCCTGAATAGAAACCCTACATGAAGTCAGATTATCAAAAGACACCTTAAAAGAAGACACCTTAAGAGAAGAGGCATTGGGGAAAGAGAGAGACAGAGACAGAGACAGAGAGACAGACAGAGACAGAGAGATAGAGAGAGACAGAGACAGACAGAGACACAGAGATGGAGACAGAGTGACAGAGAGACAGAGGGAAAGCGTGCTCAGTGTATAAGCACATGTTTCACTTGCAGGAGGCTCAAATTAGCTTCCCAGAACCTACAGAGCAAACCCTAAGTGCAGAGCTGGGAATAGCCCCTGAGCACTGCTGGCACGGATTGAAACAAAACAAAAGAGGAGGCATTTACTTATGAGAGCATGATTTAGTGGCATTACGCTAAGAGAGCCAAATGCAAGCGTTTTTCTTTAAGGATGAACAAACCAGGAACACCAGGTACTTAGTAGAAGATGACCGGGATTTTTTTTTTTTTCTCAAGACACAAATTAACTGGGTTTTACTCCTTTCTGCATTTTTGTGGCTGACCAGGACTTTCTACCATTCTTTCTTTCACTGTACTGTATTAATTAAATGTCAGGCTATTCTGTTTAAGGAGCATCTCAGTGTTGATGCTTTATTTTGCACCCAAAGAACAATCTTACTTCCTGTTCTTTGAGAGAATCTTTTTATCTCATGACCTATTTATGAGAGTGATTAGGGGACATTTAGCTATTTTATTTAGTTAGTTAGTTTCTTGGGCCACACCCAGTGATGTATGGGGCGTACTCCTGGTTCTGCATTCAGGAATCACTTCTGGTAGTGGCCAGGGGACACTGTGGGGTTTGGGGACCTAACCTGGTTGGCTATGTGCAAGGCCCGGTACCTTACCCGAGGCACTATCTCTCTGGGCCCTGTAGATAGCTATTTTGATATTTCCAGTTTCATATTTGTTTCATCAATGGAAGAAAGAGAGCACATAGAAACACAGTATATCTAGAATAATCTGGGTTTAAAATCAGGGTTCCCTAATGTCTAACCCTTTGGTAAATGTACAGGTTTTCTAAAGGCAATTGTGTGTTATCATTGCTATTTTAATTAGCATGCCTATTATATAATTGGCCACTGAGGTGCCAATTAAAAGAAGAAAAGTCTATGCTATACCGGAGAAACAATTGATTACATTTCCTAGAAGTAAAAATCCATGGGAGATGTAAACTATTCTATAAAGTCATTGTCACCTGGACCTACTTGAGAGTGATTGTGTTTCTGTGGGTCAAGAAAATTGCTAAGGCAGCAAACTGTTCAATGAAATAACCAAAATCCTGGTCAGCTTGAAGTTGGCTCAAGTCAATTTAGTTGCTTGCCAATGAGTATCTGAACTGGTGTAGAGATCGAGACTAGAGCTGGTGTAGCTACTACGATTCTTTTTTCTTCAGAGTTACCCCCTTGCTTGCTTCTCTGGACAACCAGAGTAAGGGTTGGTCCCAGAGGAGCAGGTAGGCCCTGGACCTATATGCGAATGGTCACAGGATTATTGGTTGTTAAATCCACTGAATTTTCTGATGGAAAGAAAAATGGGAAAGAATGTCATCATATAATTTCAACCTTCAGGGAAAACTATATCCAAAAATAGCTGCCATTGCTCTACTCCTCCAGAAATCTTATGTGTTAATTAACGTTTGTGTAAAAATGGATTTCCTCACCCCCTTCTCCCCAGAAGTATTGTGTTTATTTTTTTAAAAAAAAGAACCTTTAGCTTATGTATACTTTCTTTTTTTCCTAACTAGAAATGGACAAAAACAAATAGTTTTGTTATTTGGCATAGATGCTTGATTCCACGTTCAGGAATATTATTAAATGTAAGAAGACTCAGGGTAAATTTTTGAATTAAATTTACTATTCTTAGAATGTTAACTTTATATTTTAAATTCACACATTTTAAAAAATACTTAAAATGATCATTAGGTATACTTCTTATAAGAAGTTAAGATATGTAAACTCAGTAAGCTTTGCATAGCCCTTTGTGTTGGTTAAAGTCTGATCAGTCCAACTTGACAAAAGAGAAATTAAACCCAGGATTATTTATGTACATTCTTACTAGGCCAGTTTGTAAAATCTGAGAATTCCCCAGATTCTGCCATTCTCTGTGCCTGTCACAAAGTCATGTTGTTCAGATAAGCCTCTGAATAGTTCAAGGAACCTCCAGCGGTGACATAGAAGAAATGTGGACGGTCATGAGCACCTTGGTGGTGGCATGGTGGAGCAATTTGCTATATCAAGATCACCCATTTGAATGCTATTGTGATCATGTTACCTGAACTATAATACTAATTAAATAAAATGTAAAAAGTAATAAGTTAAGAAAATTATCTTTTTTACACAAGAGGAAATAAAATTAGCCAACAAATATGATAGATGTTCATGCTTGAAAACAATCAAAGAATGCAAGTGAAAGCCACTTCATTTTATTTTATTTTTTATCGAATCACCACGAGATACACAGCTGTTACAAAGCTGTTCATGATTGGGTTTCAGTCATACAATGTTCCAGCATCTATCCCTTCACCAGTGTACATTCCCCACTACCAATGTCCCAAGTTTCTCTTCCGCCACCCCACCACCTCAGCCTGTCTCTATGGCAGACACTTATCTCTCTCTCTTTCTCTCTCTATTAAGATTTGCAGCACAGCTACTGATGTGCTATCACATAGATCCCTTTACCTCCTTTCAGCACTCAGTTCTTGTCCAGAGTGATCATTTCAGCTATCATTGTCATAGTGGTCCCTTCTCTGTCCTATCTGCCCACACCGACCGCTTGTGGCAAGATTCCAACCATGGACCAGTTCTCCTGGCCCTTGTTTCTCTTATCCTCAGGTATTAGTCTCATACTATGGGTATTAGTTTCATACTATTTTTTTTTTTTTGCACAAATGAGTACAATCAGTCTATGTCTGTCCTTCTCCCTCTGACTAGTTTCACTCAACATGAATCTCTCTATGTCTGTCCATTTACAAGTAAATTCCATGACTTCATTTTTTTCCTGGTGGCTGCATAGTATTTTATTATGTAGATGTGCCATCATCTCTTTATACAGTCATCTGTTCTCGGACACTTGGGTTAGTGAAAGCAATTTTAAAATCGTATTTTATAGCTTCTCAATAACAAAAATAATTTTGTTATTTGGCAGGGGAAAAAACTTTTCAGTGCTCAGGGCTTACTTTTGGCTCCATGCTCAGGGATCATTTCTCGTGGTGCTCAGGGGGACATAAACTCAGGGGGGTCAAACTGAGGTAAGCCAGGTGCAAGGCAAGTGTGTTAACCCTAAACTCTCTGGCTAAGAAGTAAGCGTTCTACGATAACAAATGTCATTGTTGAAATAAAATTATGTATTTATTCTGGATGGTGCTACAAAATCAATATAATCCTTTTGCAAAAGACTATGGCAACAACAAACAAGAGCCATAAACAAAGTCAAATTCATTGTTTCACTAATTCCGTTTTAAGTAATTAATGAGAAAATGATTAATTTTCTAGTAAACAATTCAAATTAAACAAAAATATTTACATAAATACTTTCATTATCTTTTCATATTAATAAGACATTAATATCAATTAAATAATTTAGGGATCTAGATTACAATTTTTGTTGATGGTCTTTGAAAATTTAATACCACAATTCTTAATTGACCTTAGTGGAAGAATGGGCATCTATTTCATGACAAAAATGTGTAATATGGAGACTAAGGAGATAGTCCAGCTGCTGAAAAATTATTCATTCTGGAATATAATCTTATGCATAAAATTTAATTACTAAAATTTTAATAACAATATACAGTTTTCTCAATGATTTTATTATGACTATACTTCAATACAAACTAATAGCTATGATAAAAAGATTCCCACTTATAGAAATGCAGTTAATACATTGGGAGGAAATAGAATTTGGGTATTACTATAGAGTCATTACAATATCAGAAGGCAAGCACATTCAGGGTGGTTTGGTCGCAGACATAGTCATTACAGTATGTAGGTAGCCAGACGTGTAGATGGAGTTAACAGCTGACCCTTGAACAAGGTGAGTATAGAATTGATCAACCTCCATATACATGCACATCACCTTCCAAACTGAAAACCACTGTAAGTTGTGACCAGCCATTCCCACCTACAGTTCTCCACCTATCATTGCAACCAATCCACAACAGCAGGTAGGTGAATCCATGAAAGCCGTACCTGTAAAGAGAAATACAATCCACAACAGCAGGTGGGTGAATCCATGAAAGCAGTACCTGTAAAGAGAAATACAATCCACCTAGACTTAGACCTACGTGGGAATCCATGCTGTTCATGGTCAATTCTATCTAAACCCTGATGAGGTAGATTTTTTCCTCACCCACCCATCTAAAAATGATCAAGTATCAGATTTTAACTTATTTACATATTATTTTACATTTTAGCAGTGTCACAAATTGAACCCAGAGCCTCATGTACACAGGGCAAGTGTTCTACTACTGAGCTACATCTCTGATCCTCAGACTTAATGTATAGAAAAACATGTCTTATGATTTCATGTATATTTGACCAACAGACTCTAAATAGGACTTCTTTAGGTTTATAAACTTTCTCTTTCCCCCCCAAGGCTAACGTTTCAAGAGAGAGAAAAATCAATGGAAAAGGCATAAAGTCCTCAAGGTATGTATCAATCAATAATAATGTGCAAACCTTGTTTATGTCCAGATTTGGATAGATTTTTCGAAATTGCTTTATAATTACAACAGAGAAACTGAGCACTGGGTATTGATAGAATTGCGAAATTTTTGCCGGGGAGAGAACTGACCATATTGTGACTTTTGAAAAGGAAAGTCAGTTTGGAGAGATAGTTCAATGGATAAGGCGCATGCTTTGCATGTGTCCAACCTGCTTTTGATCCCCAGCATCCCACATAGCTCCTGAGCACCACCAGGAGTGATTCCTGAGTGGAAAGCCGGGAGTAACTCCTGAGCATCACCAGGTGTGACACAAGAACTGAAAAAAAAAAAAGACGTCCTTGATTGGGCTGGAGAGATAGTCCAGGGGTTCAATCACCTGCTTTGCATGTGGCTGACCCTGGTCTGACTCTTTTCACTGTAATGTCTTCTGAGCACAGAGCTGTGAGTGACCTTGAGCACAGCAGGGTGTGGGCCCCAAACCAAAATAATAATAATAATAAATAAATAAGTGAAGGTGGAATCCTTTATTTTTTAAAAGATGCGTGGTGCTCACTTCGGCAGCAAATATAATAAAATATTAAATGATGCATGCTGAAATTCATAAATAGAAGCAAATCTTGGATTTTCTTCAAAATTATCTGGAGTTTCTTTAAATAACTCTCACTTTGGTTTTGTTATGTGACTGAAGCCTGTAGAATGTGGCACATGTGCTCCAGGACTTTCCATTTATAAATGTACTGATTTCTTTAAAGAGCCTCATCTATTTTCACCAAAGCTTATTTAGAGCTTATTTCTGCTTCATGGATTTTTGTCTAGCTCCCTGTTCCACTTCAATAGCATCTGAACATTTGTTTCTCTTAGAAAATGCAAGCACAAATTCTATCAAATGTACTCTGCTCTTGTTATTTTCACCATAGAAATGAAGTGGTGAAATCTGAGACCAGTTAAGCCAATAAATGCCTATCATGATGGAGCTGGCATGTGACAGAAAATTAGAATTTTTTTTGTTTTTCACCTATGCGGCCAGAGGATGGGGAGAAGAACAAAGAAGGAAATAAGGTGGGGGGAACAAGGAAAGAAGGTGTGAGGTGTGGAGGGTTGGGGAGGGAGAGGATGAGAAAGGAAAGTAATAGGGCTGCAGGGGTCAAGGGCCTGGCGTACATTGGTAATGTGATGGAGTGGCATAGCTATATATCCAAACCACAGACTCAACAACACTGAAAACATGAGATCCAAACTACAATAGCCAAACTATGAGTTGTGCTTGTTGCATCTGGGGGTGGGAGGCAACATGGAAACACTGGTGGAGGGAAGTTGACGCTAGTGTTGTATTGGTGCTACAGTATTATATGTCTAAAGCCCAAATATCAATAAGTTTGTAGATCATCGCTCCTTAATTCAATAAAAAATTTAAATTTTAAAAGGAATGCTTTTGTTTTGAAAAATCGATCATTTATTTTGGATAGCAAATCACGTCAGGATAACAACAATGTGTGCTGAAAGTAGACAAAGAACCAAACATGATGGCTTCTCAGTATCTGTACTGAAAACCATAATGCCCCCAAATAGAGAGAGTAAAAAAAAAGTACCTGCTATAAAGGCAGGGGATGGGGTGGGGTGGGGGTGGCGAGAGGGATACTGGGGACATTGGTGATGGGAAATGTACACTGGTAGAGGAATGGGTATTTGACCATCGTCTGAGTAAAATTCAATCATGAAAGCTTTGTATCTCACAGTCATTCAATGGGACAAAAAAATAGAAAACATAACAGCAACTAACATATGTTGTTATCTTGCTGTGTGCCCAATCCCCAGCTAAGAGTTTTACATACATTTAATTTTAATTCTCATAATTACTCTATGAGAGTGAGTACTATTATTTCTCAAACCCTATTCCTGAAATTTAAGTTAGGAAACTGAAAAAGTGTGCAAACTCCATGCTTCTCAGTGTCACCTGAATTGGTAGATCAACATAGAGGGGTCTAGAGCTTGGGGATCTGTGAAATGAAAGCTCATGCTGTAACGTCCTTGGAGTGGTCTATTAAACCAGCTCAAAGCAATACCCAGTAACCCATCCCTATAGCGACACTTCCATATGATTGTTGTAATGATTAATTTATGTGTCAACTGAACTGGATCAGGGGATAACATTATTTGCCTCACATTATGTATTTCTGTGGCTTTATTTTTTTTGGGGGGTGAGATTAACATTTTAATCAGTAAAGAAAATTGCGTGCAATAATCTGGTTGGGCCCCATCCAATGAGTTGATGGTCTTAATAACATAAGACTGGGCTTTTCCAATGAAATGTTTTTGGATTTTTAAAAAATTTATTTTATTTTTTAATTAGTGAGTCACCGTGAGGGTACAGTTACAGATTTACACATTTTCGTGCTTGTGTTTCCCTCATACAATGTTCGAGAGCCCATCCCTCCACCAGTGTCCATTCTCCACCACCAATGAACCCAGTATCCATCTCACCCCCCAATCCCATCCCCCCCCAACCCCGCCTCTGTGGCAGGGCATTCCAATTTGTTCTCTCTCTCTCTCCTTTTGGGTGTTGTGGTTTGCAATAGGGATATTACGTGGCCATCATGTTCAGTCTCTAGTCTACTTTCAGCACACATCTCCCTTTCCGCGTGGGATCTCCAATCACATTTTACTTGGTGTTCCCTTCTCTATCTGGGATGCCTTTCCCCCAGCATGTGAGGCCAGCTTCCAAGCTATGGAGCCAACCTCCTGGTATTTTATACTACTATTCTTGGATGTTAGTCTCCTACTCTGTTATTTTATAATCCACAGATGAGAGCAATCTTTCTATGTCTGTCCCTCTCTTTCTGGCTCATTTCACTTAGCATGATACTTTCCATGTTGATTCACTTATGTGCAAAGTTCATGACTTAATCTTTTCTAACAGCTGTATAGTATTCCATTGTATAGATGTACCAAAGTTTCTTTAACCAGTCATCTGTCTTTGGCTTTTGTCTGCATCATAAACTTTCCTGGGTCCCTACCTGCATCTCATACTGCAGATTTGAATTTGCCAGTCTCCATAATCCCATGGCAATTCCTTACAAAATTGATCTCTATACCTACTCCATCTCCTGCACCCTCGACCTCCCTTAAGTTACACATATTCTATTAGTTCTGTTCCTCTGGGGAAGTCTGACTCATATATTTACATTTCAAATACAAGAAACAGTGCTTAAGCTCTCACTGTATTTTGCAACACTGACACAGTAATTTCCTAGAAAAGTGATCTTACCTTTCCATGAATCATATTCCTGAAAGAAATGTGCTTTTAAAAGGCATGAAAAGATTTTCTTACCTTTTACATTGGGTTCCATCTTAGAGAAAAGACTGAAGATGGTTGAGTTCTTTCCCTTTAAAAAAGTCTACTGATAAAAAATATTAACCGGAAAAAGAACTTGTACTACTACTTTATAGTTTGAAAACACTAATTAATCCAGTGCCCCTTGGCGGGCTCCAACCCAGGAACTGCAACCCCATAGTCCTTGCTCTGAGGAGTTTAAGATCTTACAAGGAAGTAGAGAAGCTCGAACCATCACAACAGAATGAAAATGACTGATGTGCAGATGTGCAGAGAGACAGAGTCTAAATCTCAAGAGCATCTGGAAGGGATTCCAGAGTCATCGTCTGAATATTAAAAGTATGCTTGTGCTGTTTTAGATGACTGCTGAGTGATTTTAAGTCCTCCATTAAAGGGACACTGCACATATTATTACCACATGGAGGACTCTGCTCTCTCTTTGGTGTTGCTGCTTAGCGGCTGTCTTGGGGGTGCAAACAGTAAGGAGCTGATCTTTATACCCCTCAGAGATTCCCTTTCTTCCTGTTGTCTTTCAGAGTCTTGGGAGATGGGTTCCTGGGCAATGAGAGATGGAACGAAACGACACAGGTCCAAAAGGGAGCCACGTCCCTTTTTCTCTTATAAACAACATAACCCTGATGTCAGCCTTTGGCTAGACCCATAGAGAGAGAAGGACTCGTGTCCCTATTGGCTCCCACAATGTCAGTGCAATTAAGGATTGTTAGATTGTTTCGAATAACTAACAGTGATTATTTGATTATATTTTTTTTCCTCCCCTCGATAAGTTTCTCTGTGAACCATGCCTGGGAACTCAGATTTCAGAGCTTGATCTTCACTGGCACTAATGAGATGGAGATGACCTCACCAGCATCCCTTTCTTCCTGTGTTCTCAATTGCAAACAAATTCAATCAGTGCATCGAATGCCGTGCAGTGCCTTCAGCAATGCTCTTGAATTAGATCTTCTGCTAACCGTGTCTCTGAGTAACTTTCTTGATCTAATTAGAATCTTTACACCTTAGAATGAGTTTTCACCTCTACTGACGAGAGGGTGGAAAATAATGGTCAGATTTTAGTCGTAGTCTTCTGATTTAAACTGGCCTCATTTTACTTATATTCTAATTGTATTTGCTGGGGGAGGGTTCCAAAGGAGTGCTCAGGAGCCTGAGATTCCTTCCTGGGATACTGGCCCACCAGGACTATGGACCTGCTCGGGTCCTGTAGTGTCAGGGACCCTATGTTCCCCACCCCCATGGTGCTAGGGGCCTCCAGGACTTACTGGCGAATGCTGGGGGACCATGTGGTACTGGGGATCCAATCAGGGTTGGCCACATGCAAGTCATGAGCCTTATCCCCTGGCCTCTGTCTCTCTCCACTATTGATGGACACAGCCGTGGGACGTGTGTGTGGCTCACCCTCACAAGATTTTATCAAACCATTAGGCCAGCCAGTGATGTCTGGGATGTGCAGGAACCACTGGAAGGCCTAATGGTTTGATAAAATCTTGCGGGGGTGAGCCACACCCACGTCCCACCACTCTCCATAAAAACTCATTTACGCCCTGTTCCAGAGACTCATAAATAAATCTGGAAAGAGATCAACTAGTTGCAAAAAATTTCTTGTTCCCGGCTGAAACCTCCAGGGCAATTTCAGGAAAGGGGTGGGCCAGTTCCTGTCCTAACAAATCCCCTGCAGCTGCTCCCACACCCCCAAGCCACTGCCATGTCTCCAAATTGACTGCCCAGTTAAATATTCTGGACCTCCTGGAGTGACTGCTGTGCCCAAATTTCAGATCCCCAGTCATGGAAAGCCCCAGTTCCACACATGATAATGCAAAAGCAAAGAAACTTTATTACTAGCTTGAGCCATTGCTAGCCCGAGCTAGGGTCCAAGTCTCATCCAACACAGTGGAGTCTGACAAGGACCCCGACTCCAAATCATAAGCAGTTTATAAGGGGTTCAGAGTTAAGAAGCAATGAACGTACTGGTATATTTTTAGCATTGGCCCTATTACAACAGTGGCCAACAATTAGGCAATGGTTAGTAACAGTTTCTAAGAAGGGTACAGTGACCCCTCATGACTGACCAGACCCAGCTGCCCAATTCCTTACCTAGGCATATTACTCAACTGGGAGTTTACCAGAAACTGTAAATCCTGCTCCGGAGAAACAGAAACTGAAGCCTAATTGAGACTTAATGTCAGCTGCAGCTTGCCATGGCATCGGTTTCACCCTTACATGACATCTCCAAACTCCCCAAGACTGATATCCCAATAGCAGCACACCAGATTGGATGGGATGTAACGTAGATGCCAACCAATCTCGACTACCTAAAACATTAATGGGGAAGGCTGAACTTACCACACCAGCTGAGTAAATCCTCAGACAGGGACTTAATGTCCTCATAGTGAGAAACAACAATTTCCACAAATTTTTTCTACAGAAATATATTTTGCTGACTTCATTAGCCATTTCGTGGTAACGAGCAATGCAAAATCAATTATTGTGGGCCAGCTACAGGGGCAGGCTTGAGGAGTCTCCATTTGGAAAAATAGAGACAATGGTGGAGGGAAGGGTGACGGGGTGGTGGATTGGGGTGGAGTATTGAATGCCTGTAACAAATCCCCATGAACAAATTTGTAAACCACGGTGTTTAAGTAAAATGGGGGTGTGGGCAAAATTTTGTGAGGATGAAGGAGGGGCAGGAAGCAAGGTTCAACTGGTTACATTTAAGAGTGAGTGATGGTGAAGGGATGGGTGTTTGAGTATTGTATAACTGAGACTTTAACCTTAACGCTTTGTAACTTTCTACATGGTGACTTAATAAAAGAATTAAAAAAAAAAAGTGAGTGGTGGTGGTGGTGGGGGTGGGAATCTGGTTTGCAGATGCAAAACAAGTAAGTCTATACTAGTATTGAATTTCTCTGCAAAGCAAAGAGAGCTATGAATGAGGTGACGCCAACCCTAGTCCAGCCTGGGAAATGAGGCCAATAGCGGCCACACAACAATGGACAATCACAGCTCTTGCGCTGGGGTTGGGAGCTGCAATTGCACAGAGGTGCAGGTGGCATGAAGAACAGCATGAAGTCTGGCCTGTCTTCCTGAAGCTAGGGGCTGGTTGTGTGCCTCCAGCGTTGGAGATTGTTTTTTCATCCCGAGTCACTCCCAGGAGTAGATGAACACTCTCCCCGGGGGAGGAAAAGGCAGGAATTTGAAATGGTGCTACCGCAAGAGTCTCAAGTTTTAGGGGACTATGCGGGAGCTCACAGTGGGAATCCCGCTGGGAGTAACCTGAGAACTAAGAACCTGGAACTCAGAAGAGATGCCAGAGAGACTGGCTGAGACCACAGGAGACACAGCTATGTGCACTCCCCAAGCTCCCAGGGAACGTTTCCACTTGCATCTGTTGTGCGGAATTTAGGTGGTTGGCTGCAACTTGACATAAAAGACCAGAAACGAGGCTCCTATTGCAACGGACAGGCTGCCCCGGTGAGAGTGAGGGTTCTGTTATGGAAGAAGAGAAGTGGCAGTTGGAGTCGCTTTCACCTTCTTCCAACAGCCTCGCATCCTTACAGCCTGTGAGCTTGCAAGGGCTGAAGAAAAAAATCTAGGTATTAATGGTATTAAATACATGTTGCCTTCCCTTGCCACATAGCTGGCTCTGCTTTTCTCCACCCCCCTCCACTCCCTCCCCACACACATTTTAAACACCATAAGTTTTTTTTTTTGATTAATGAATCACCGTGACGGTACAGTTACAGATGTACATATTTTCGTGCTTGTGTTTCAGTCATACAATGCTCGAGTACCCATCCCTCCACCAGTGCCCATTCTCCTCCACCAATGACCCCAGCATCCCTCCCACTCTCCATCCCATCCCCCCACCCCCGCCTCTGTGGCAGGGCATTCCCTTTTGTTCTCTCTCTCCTTTTGGGTGTTGTGGTTTGCAGTGGAGGTATGGAGTGGCCATCGTGTTCAATCTATAGTCTGCTTTCAGCACACCTCTCCCTTCCTGAGTGGGTCCTCCAATCACACTTTAGTTGGTGTTCCCTTTTCTATCTGAGCTGCCTTTTCCGCCCGGCATGTGAAGCCAGCTTCTAAGCCATGGAGCAAACCTCCTGGTACTTATTTCGTTAACTGGAGTTAAATAAGTAACCTCCTGGTACTTATTTCTACTATTCTTGGGTAAACACCATAGTTTACAAAGTTGTTCATGATTATTTGTTACAGGGATTCAGTATGCCAACACCAATCCTACTACACTGTCACCTTCCCTTCACCACTGTCTCCATTTTCCAACCACCCCTCAAGCCTGCCCCAGTTGTAGGCCCACAATCATTTATTTTATATTGCATATTACCTTTTTATATTGCATGTTACCAAGCTCTCAGAAGAAAGTGATGCAGAGAGTCTCTTGTCCGCACGCCTGGCTGTCTTCCCCGGGGCCCCTCGGAGAGGATGGGCTCCAGCTTCCCTCCCCACCCCGAGCAGAGCTCCCGGGGGCTGAAGACCACCGGAACCTAGCTACAGCCATGCTTGGAGGCCCCTCTCCACACGTTCGGACAGGCCTCATGCATGAAGGTACCGGCAGAGGAACCCAGGTGTGTGTAATCCCATCCAGAGACTTAAAAGCAAGCTCTCAGAAGCGCACTTGTAGCGATATCTTTAGCCTACTTCTCCCTCTGGGAGAAACTGGCAATCTTCTGAGAGTTTTCTGCCCACATGGGACAGCCTTGCAAGCTTCCCATGGTGTATTCATATGCAAAATCCAGTAACAAGCTGGATCTCATTCCCCTGACCCTGAAGAGCCCCCAGTGCAACATCCTTAGGAGGGCCGAGTTGAGATGGACTTCTAAGATCTCAGGGAAAGGACGAAATGAAAGGTTACTGAGCCCGCCCGAGAAATCGGTGATTAATGGGATTTCATGATTCGTGATGTTACCATTAAATAGTTAATGGAATGAAATATCAAAAAATATTTCTGTAGAAGAAAATTTGTGAAAATTGTTGTATCTCACTATGGGGACATGAAGTCCTTATCTGAGGGTTCACTAAGCTGTTGTTGCAAGTCAAGCCTTCCGTGTAATCTGCTTTTCTCTTAACCATTCTCCTGCTATCACTTGAATGGTTAAGACAATCCAGGACCATAATCTTAGTCATCCTTAAGAGATGTGTCCAGAAAGAGAGGGAAGGAGCCTATTACAATCCCTCCCAGCCACAACACCCTCAAGGGAGGAAGCTGATTGTCCAGTAAAAGATATTAGGTGCATTTTGAACCAGTATTAACAGTTCCAGGTTTCTTGAAAAATTCTGAAGACACATATTTTGTTTCCAAGTAAGTGTACTCCTGCATGATACCTGGAAAACAGTTTAGGATGTCACCCTGAAAAGAAAATTAAAGCTAAAGTTTATTAAAATTGTTTTTCTCTTTTTTAATTTAATTTTATTTATTTATTTATTTATTTATTTATTTTTTGCTTTTTGGGTCATACCCAGCAATGCACAGGGGTCATTCCTGGCTCATGCACTCAGGAATTACCCCTGGTGGTGTTCAGGGGACCATATGGGATGCTGGGATTCGAACCCGGGTCGGCCGCGTGCAAGGCAAACGCCCTACCCGCTGTGCTATCACTCCAGCCCCTTTAATTTTATTTTTATGAAGTTGTTCACAATAATTCATTACATTTAATATTCAAACACCAATCCCACCACCCTGCACCTTCCCACCACCATAAGAGGAAAGTGTGTGAAGATTGTTGTATTTCATCCTGGTGTCATTTAAGCCCTTGTGTAAGAGAGTATACAAGCATGTACGTTAAACCCAAAATGTGTGCTAGAGTATAAGAGGTCGGCTGCGTGCTCCAGGACATTCTGTGTCCCTCTCTTCTGGGAGCTTTATTTCATAGTCTCTGTATCTTGGCCGTTAGTGGGATTATATGGCACCCGAGGCAGTTTGTGGGTGTGACTGCCAAGCTACTAGAAAACTGGGGAGCTGTGGGGAGGAGGCCCAGTCCCGTTCCAAGTGAGCTTGGAGGATCTCAGTCATGGGTCCTGCATACCCAGGTATTTCTGCAGATTCCCTCTTAGGTGAGGCTCGTCTGAGCCTGTGGAGAGCAGCCTGGAGCATGGTGGAGGTTGGGTTATGGAGATTTTCGGCTGCTGGTGTTCTGCTGGGGCGGGGAGGGAAACTCAACCTGCCACTCTCTGAGTTGCCCCTGTGAAGATAACCTGGCACTGGGTCAGGACGTTCTGTCTTAAGATTATTTTGAAGGGGCCAGAGTAGAGTTCAAAGGACGGAGTGAATGCTTTCCACAAGAGAGGCCTAAGTTCAATTCCTTTTACCTCCTGGCTTCCAAGCAAGCACAGAGAGTGGTCCCTGCATGCTGTTGGGTGGGGTCCCCCCAAACAAACAAAATTAAGCTTTTTTTATGTTTCTGACCTAAGTAAAACCCAGGGTTTCAGGAACCTAAACATTATTATACTGGCAGTGTTGAGGAAAGACATTTGTGGCCCCCTCTTTACTTGCCACATGACTGTCACTTGTTAGAGCTCATTATGTTGGCACACTCACGCCTTTGGCTCCAGCACTTGTTTGCCAGGGCACAGTGGAATTCAGATTAGAGATACAGACTCTTTCCTGTACCTTTGCTGGACTGTTTAAACGACCTGTTCAACAGTGGTTGAAAGAGTCCTTTCGAAAGGGCAGTCGTTGCTGGTCCTTCTTTTTAACTGCCTCTTTGCATTTTCCTTCTTATCTTGGTAACTATAGAAACAGCCTGGAGAGGAGAAACTCCATGCCCTCACTGCACGGAAGGTGACAGCTGCATTGGTGCTTTGCCAGTGAGCCTTTGACAGCAAGGTACAGAGCAGAACCTTCCACAGCAGCTTTCCTGGAGGACTCTGGAAGGAAACAGACTAAAGGGGAAGGCTTAGTGTCTTTCTTTCTTTCTTTCTTTCTTTCTTTCTTTCTTTCTTTCTTTCTTTCTTTCTTTCTTTCTTTCTTTCTTTCTTTCTTTCTTTCTTTCTTTCTTTCTTTCTTTCTTTCTTTCTTTCTTTCTTTCTTTCTTTCTTTCTTTCTTTCTTTCTTTCTTCCTTCCTTCTTTCTTCCTTCCTTCCTTCCTTCCTTCCTTCCTTCCTTCCTTCCTTCCTTCCTTCCTTCCTTCCTTCCTTCCTTCCTTCCTTCCTTTCTTTCTCTCTCTCTTTCTTTCATTCATTCTTTCTTTCTCTTTCTTTCTCTCTTTCTCTCTCTCTTTCTCCCTCCCTCCTTCCCTCCCTCCTTCCCTCCTTCCTTCCCTCCTTCCTTCCTTCCTTCCTTCCTTCCATCCTTCCTTCCTTCCTTCCTTCCTTCGTTCGTTCCTTCCTTCCTTCCTTCCTTCCTTCCTTCCTTCCTTCCTTCCTTCCTTCCTTCCTTCCTTCCTTCCTTCCTTCCTTCCTTCCTTCCTTTCTCTCTTTCTTTCTTAAGAAAAGTTTACTAGAAAGTAAGGAAAAGACCTCTACAGCTGGGGAGGAACTTACTATAGGACTAAGTTGGTCTGATTTTTGATCTCTGCCCTCCCCATAAAAGAACTCCCAACCCCCCTGAACCCCTGCACTTTTCCTCTACAAGTCACTGATGCTCAGCCTACCATTTTTCACCATGTAGTCATTGTACCCTATTTTCCACCAGTAATCATTAAATCAGTATGATTTAAAATTTAAAATTATTTAAAATTTCATTTTCTTTGTATTATTATAATTACGGTAACATGCTTACAATAGTGTTAAATTTGTGGCATCATTGTCCAGTTACCCACCTCACCACCACCGAAGTGCCCAAGACCCTCCACCACTGTCCTTTGTCACCTCTAGCTCCCTAATCCCCTGCTTGAAAATCTTGAGTTTGTTCACCCAAAGCCAAGGGTTTGTCATTGGTTGTTACCGTCTATTCCCTTGATTTATTCCTCCATATTCAGTGCAAAAATCAGAGGCAGGGCCTCCCAGCGACCCGTTCTAGGAGCTGGGGAAAGATAAATAGGTCATAAATCACTAAGGTAGGACCAGAAAAGCACACGCGAGCAAGTCTGATCAAATAGCTAAAACAGGAACTGAGTCAGAGAGACAGTTAGTAAATGTCTATCTGGAATTTAAAGCAAATTGTTTTCATGGCTGATTGTACCAATTATTGTGTCTGTTAGCAACCATGATAACAACCATTCTATATGTTAAATGAAAAATGTTTTCCAGGACAAATTTGCATGTGTAAATGAAACTATTAGCTCTGCCTCTTACTTCTCTGGTGCCAATTTTTTTCTTGATCAGATTTCTGACAAATAATATTTGTCCTTCTGACTTATTTTATTTGAGGTTTCAATGAAGAGGTGGACTAGAAGTGATGGAAGGGTGGTGGACGGTTTTGGGCACTCGGTGGTGGTGAAAGTGCAATAGCTATGTACATCAAAACCATAAGTACTAACCATAAGTGCTAACACTATTGTAACCATGTTATTTAAACCATAAAAAAGAAAAAAATCATTACAAATTGGTCACACACCACTTTTATTTATTTATATTTTTTTTTGCAAAGAAAATTGGCACAAAATCTGTGGCCGTAATATGATAAAATACACTACTTGGTCATTCCCTCTCAATTACATTATTTTTTTGTCCTTGTGTCCTTTTGCTAATTTTTCTGACTTTCTCCTGGTGTGCAGGGCATGGAGGCTTTGACTTTATAAAGTTCTCATCTGAACTGGAACACTTGATCCTCAACTTCCTGCTCTGTAACAGCTATAAAGCCTACTTTTCAGACTTACTCTGAGGACATTGGAAAAGCCATGTATATAGCTTAGCTATAGACACAGTAGGCTTGCGATCAGTGTTTACTTATCTTTATATTAATCTTTCTTCTCTATTACCATGTTGTTTTCACTTCCAAAACTTTACTCTTCAAGTTAGTGTCTGGGGATCCACAATGCTAGAAATGCTGAATCCCAACATAAACCTACTAAGTCCGAATCTGCACCTCAACAACCTCCCCCCGCATCCCATGTCTCATATACATGTTAAAGCCAGAGCAGCATGGATCTGAAAATAAGACTCTGCTTTTTCCCTTTTTCCCAAAGGAAGAAGGACTGTGGGCACCACTGTGTACCTCTGCATGCCTACAGTGTGCCATGTGTGGATTTCTTGACTGCCATTTCCCTTCTTCACTTTGTAGGTCTCACTCTATCATGCTATCATCTCCCTTAGCCTATGAAAACAGGGAAACCAAGGAAGGTTAATTTCTCTGCCCAAAACCAAGTAAGAAGGGGGCAGGTATAAAGCAAACTCAAGTCTTTTCTTTTTGCCTGACCACTTTAAGCTACTTTGGAAACACGTGGACCTATGGGCTCTCATTGCTGAAGGAGAGCACAAATGTGTGAGGAGTGGAGGAAGGGGGAGAAAGTAGAATGAAATGTAAAAAGTCATGAAAACATTGAAGGAAACCTTTGGTTTCAGAGAAGTCAGTAGAGAACCTTCTTTGATGACTGTCGCAAATGTCTTCAATTCCCTCCCCCCATTCTTTTTTTTTTTTAATTTTATTGAATCACCGTGAGATAGTTACAAGCTTTCATGTTTGGGTTACAGCCACACAATGATCAAACACTCATCCCTCCACCAGTGCACGTTCCCCACCACCAATATCCCCGGTATACCTCCCCCTTTCCCACCCTCCTCCTGCCTCCATGGCAGAAAATATTCCCCATACTCTCTCTCTACTTTTGGGCGTTATGGCTTGCAGCACAGACACTGAGAGGTCATCATGTTTGGTAAACATGATAATGCATACCATTATCTACTTTTGGTATGCATCTCCCATCCCGACTGGTTCCACCAGCCATCATTTTCTTAGTGATCCCTTCTCTATTCCATCTGCCTTCTCCCTTCCGCTCATGAAGCAGGCTTCCAGCTATGTCCCCAAGATTCTTTGCCCTCTGCTAGATCTGGATGTGCGTTTTGGCATCAGATAAAGGATGATCAAATATTACACAAACATGAAGTGGCTATTTAGCTTTCAGCCTCTTTCTTGAAAGGATGTGCCAGCTGACTGTGGCCTCTAACCCAGAGTGTGATCATGTTGCTTTCTTCATGAGTTTTCCCAGGTGTCTATTTCTTCCAGCCAGAACTGTCAGGCAGCCCCTCTCTCCCTCCCTCTCCTGCTTTCCTCCTCCCTCACCCTTCCTTCTTTTCTTCTTTCCTAATGACATAGGGACAAAGCATAGTTGTTATAAAAACTCTTGTTAATATTAATTTACTTGCAATTCACCGCAGAGCCTGGCCAGCTTCCTGTGGCGTATGTGATATGACAAAAACAGTAACAATTACAGGTCCCATTCCCCTGACCCTGAAAGAGCCTCCAATCATTGGGAAAGATGAGTAAGGAGAGGCTGCTAAAATCTCAGGGCTGGGACGAATGAAGACGTTATTGGTGCCTGCTCGAGTAAATCGATGAACAGTGGAACAACAGTGAGACAGTGATACAGTAATACTTGCAATTACTTATTAAGTTTCATCATTAATATTTCTCCTAAGGAATCCAGGCTGACTAATTTTCATTTTAGATCAAGAGCCAGTGTCTTATACTTTGTCTTTGCACAAATTTTGATCATGCTTGAAGTGGAAAAGGTACAAAAACATTAACTTAAATATTTGAGTTTCCAATGTATATTTTAGCAATTACACAAATGATTTCACATGGACAACGGACAAAACTCAATAGTTATATACAAAAATATTATACCATGTAGGTTATACTTTGCATTAAAACATTATTAAGAAATAAGAAGAATGATAAAACTATAAATTAATTTTTAATCTTTTGGAAGGCAACTCTATAACCTTAAGATATTAATATGGGGACCCTACAACTCCCTGCTGCCCAGGGATGGATCTTTCCTCTCCACCCTGTTTATCTGCATGGAAAATGGCGGCGGCAGCAATATCCACGTGGTGAGAGCCATCTCCGTCTTCTAAGACTCCTAACCCAGAGGTATACGGTTTTTACACTTGGGGCTCCTAGGGAATCATGGGAAGTGGGTGTAACGGGCACGCCCTAGGCCCAGATAAATCCGGAGCTGCTGAGAGTGAAACGGACCCTCTGCTCCTAAAGACTTTGATTCCAGAGACCTTCTAACACATTTTGGCATCCAGCGCAGCTTCTTACAGCAATGCACTGGGACTGTGAGCTGGGCTATGCAATTTCTGGAAGAATTTTCCCTGGACTTTATACAGAATTACAAAACTGCGTGGCCACAGCAGCGCATCTTAACATCTCTTAATTGTCAGCAATGTGAAATGGTTCCTTTTTAGCAGGTCTGACTTTGGGGGGTAACTCCAAATAATAACAGTGAGTTTTTTGTTGAAATAGTGAAGGTAGTCAAAGTAGCAGCCATTTCTCTAGACTGAACTAAGCAACAGCCCCACGCTGGCCTCTTTCCCAGTTGTTTCCCATTTTCAGGGAGAAATGCGGTGTGGTGTCCACCATACTATGAGGCTTGGGAAGGGGGATGAGGGGGGGAAAAAAAGGAAAAGGAAAAAGGAAAAAAAAGGAGTTATGTACTTGGAGCAGTGGGGCTACATATCTCTTCATTCTAAGCAATGGAAAACTAATTATCAAATGCTTCCTTGGTAGTAGGGCTTCTTGGGGGAAACTCCAACAACAATAGTGAGTTTTGTGTTGAAATACGGAATGTAATCAAGGTAAAGAGAAAATGAAGTGAAATTCATCAGTTATGCAGTTGGGGGTGGGAGGGCGGGGGCGGGAGGTATACTGGGGTTTTTGGTGGTGGAATATGGGCACTGGTGAAGGGATGGGTGTTTGAATGTTGTAACTGAGACATAAGCCTGAGTACTTTGTAACTTTCCACATGGTGATTCAATAAAAAAAAAAAGATATTAATATGGTTCTCAAGTCTATAATATGTCCTCTAATTGTTGGTATAGTCCAATATAAACTATCAAAACTAATAAATGATACTAACTTAATAAATTTTCCCTTTGGGTGGCAAACCTGGAGGTGCTCAATGCTTTCTCCTGGCTCTGTGCTCTCCTGGCTCTGTGCTCACTCTTGGTATTGTGGGAAAACCAGAATTGAACTGGAGTTTGCTGCTTGTAAGGCAAATGCCTAACCCCCTGTGCTATCTCTTTAGGCCCAATTTTCTTTTTTAATCAAAATATCAAGGGTTAATCCACTTGACAACATTTTCTAATTATTCAAAATGAGTTGATAATTGCTGTCAATAAATAATTTTTATAGAACTCTTCACCATACTTATTTATTTAAACTTGTTAAATCATTCAACAAGAGGAGATGGTTGCCTAAATGTATCCACTCTAGACACCAATATGTGACTGTGAGAGTCAGGTGGTGGATTCCATTTATTCCTGATGCCTATCAGTCGTGGGAATGAATCCAGTTCACATACAATTGTGCAGGTAATATCACATTTTGTTATGTTCTGTAAATCAGCTGAAATCTAACTCGGAGCCCCCATTCTCAGAACAGGTAGCGTATTCACTCGTTATCTTGGTTAACTCTTGCTACTAGACTGGGCCAGAATTCTGGGGTGATTCTGACTTCTGTGGTCCCCCCAAGCCCCTGTTTCTGTTGATGTACCTATTTCTTAATGGCATGGTCTAAGGATGGAATTGTCCTTATTTTACCATATCACATATAAAGTTATATATATTATATATAAAGTTCATGCACATGATTGGCATATGTAAATAGACAACCACTCATACCTAAATGTGCTGTTTCTTATTAAAAATACTGTCCTGGATGGGAAACACAAAGTCAAATAGCATGCAGTATATTCCTCTCAAGGAAGATTAGCCTGAAATAATTTCATTGGACAACATAATGAAAAGTTGATGTGTCACCAAAACAAGAAAAATTGAAATAAAATGCTACAGGGTTTTGGGGGAAGTTCCATGCACAGACAAATATTTAAAGACATTTAACTAGATCAAGGTGAAGATTGTTTTGCAAAGAGAATAAGGGAGAGAGAGAACTGTGATGGCTGAAAAGGGAGAATTTATGTTTACTTCCAAATAGGCACCCTAGCTTAGCTTAATCTGCATAGGAACTGGACTAAAACCTTGATGAATCAAGTTTTCACATTGAGGAACATATGGAGAGCATCCAAATGCATTGGCAGACTGAGCTATGCCCTCTCTAACAAAGAAAGCCCACCTCACCAGTGGACGGAAACTTAAAATCAGAAAGTGAAATCCAAGGGGAGATGACTTATGTTGGTAGTGGAAAGTGGTTGAAAGCAGCTAGGTGCTATGGTGCAATACTTACAACACTGGAATGGGAAGCAAGAAGCTATGGAGTCACCGTGGGTACCAGCTTCATTATCCCTTTCTCCTTGCTGATAACAGTGCTGGTGGACACCCTGTTGAGTCTTAGTCTCCAGAATAACAGGGCCCGAGGGAAAATTCCCGAGGATCCCTCACTCCATCCACCCCTTGCAAATAGCTTAGCAAATAACTGAGATAGCTGGAGAGGGGCAGATAATAATCAAGAGGGCTTTCTCGAAAACAAAGAATTCCTGCTTCTGCCAGCCAGTCTATATCTTGACTACTGGCGATCAAGCTGCATCCCAAGAGAGAAATCAGCCCGTGGGTGTTCCATACCACAGCCAGGTAGCCAGGGGCCCTTCTGCCCTCCCTGGTCCCTGCCAATCCCAGTCATATTTCCTCACTAGCTATGGTTGAGGGACCCAGGCTCCTCTTGAATCCTCTGTGGCATGTGCTCTAAAGCCACCCCTAACCCCAGGTGGCTAACTGACACAAGCTCGGTGGAAGAGAACTTGAAAATAAACAAAGTATGAAAGAATGTTTTAGAAAGGTCTAACAGAACTCAAACGTACAGTAGTCAAACACAGAATGCAATAGAGGAAGGATAGAAGAATGAAGGATGGAAGTATTCAGAAAGTGAATCAGTGAAGGTAAAGTAATAGAATCATTTGAAACAACAGGTAAAAAGAAGGAAGAATTAAAAACAAGTAGGAGAGGCCAGGAAATAGTACATGGGTTAGGTTGCATGCCCCACATGTGCTGGACGTGGGTTCTATCTCCAACACTTCATGGTTTCTACGCATCACTGGATGCAGCCCCGAAGGTCAGAGCATCACCAGGGTGGCTTAGGTAATCCCCAGCTTGGCAGGGTCTGTCATCACTGTATTCTCAAGCCCTTTTATTGAACTTCCCAGTAGATTGGTGAAGAAAGTCTGGCAGGAGCCCCCTAGGACTTGTCTTGGAGGGTTCCCAGGAACAAAGAAAGAACATTAAAGATATCTTGTGTATGAGGCTGACACCCAGGGCAGTAGGTACAAGGGCCAGGAGGATTGCCTCATAGCTGGAAACCTGCATCATGAGCGGAGGGGAGAAGGCAGATGGAATAGAGAAGGGATCACTAAGAAAATGATGGCTGGCGGAATCAGTTGGGATGGGAGATGCATGCTGAATAGATAATGGACCAAACATGATGACTTCTCAGTGTCTGTGCTGCAAACCATAATGCCCAAAAGTAGAGAGAGAGTATGGGGAATATTGTCTGCCATGGAGGCAGGGGGAGGGTGGGAAAGGGGGGGTATACCGGGGATGTCAGTGGTGGGGAATATGCACTGGTGGAGGGATGGGTGCTTGATCATTGCGTGATTGTAATCCAAACATGAAAGCTTGTAACGACCTTGCGGTGTTTCAATAACATTTTTTAAAAAAGATACCCTGTGTATAATGTGGGACTGCATCAACAGGAGCAACATTTGCAGTATAGGGAATCCAGAAGAAGAAAAAGGAAGAATTCTTACTTGCTGAAATAATATCTGAGAATGTTCCCAAACTGAGAAAGGAGTTAGACACTCAGATCCAGGAAATTCAAAGGGTTCCAAGCAAAATAAACCCAAACTGACACACACCAAGAAGGTTCATTATAATTAAAGTGTCCAAAGTAAGAGATACCTCTGAGAACCACTGGGAAGCCCCACAAAACTGCCAGAAGATATCTTCACAGAAACTCTACAGGCCAGAGGGGAACAATTGATATATAAAAGATGCTAAATGAAATAGTCCTCAAACTAAGAATAATCTACCCAGGTAATTATTTCATATTTAAAGCACTTCAGTGAAACAACAGGTGAGAGCATCCATTTCCACCAAATCTACTCTTCAAGGAATATTTAAGAGATTTCTATAAAAGGAACAGAAACTCCAATTAGAGAAGTAGGATCCGTAAAATACTTAGTATGGGAGAAAATGAGAATGATATCTGGAACTCTCTCTTCAAGTTTACAGATTCTTGTTATCACAATTTTGTTAAGTTCAGAGAATTAAACATTTCAAATTCTCAAAATTTCAGTCCTCAAATTTTTATTTGGTTGAAATATATCTTAATATATTTTAATTTAAATACATCTCATTTTCTGATATTTTATATACATTCATTTATTATTATTCATTTATCTCATATATGTTTATTTATACTTTGCTATCCCATCATTGAGTGTATTTATAATAGATATTTGATTTATTTTTTTTCTCTGAGTTCAACATTCAGCACAATTTTATTTTAATGAAAGGTCATGTCCTAATTTTTTACTAAATAATTTTCATTGTATCCCAGATATTTCCCATTTTATTGAGTATCTGAATTTTACATTATTCCACTGGGGGAGAAAAGAGTAGATAGGTAGATATTGCCTCCTTTTCAATGATGATATTTTAGAGTAGTCTTATTTCGAAGGTAATTTTGACTTAATTTATGATCTGACACATTTTTATGTGCCATACAATTGCACTTATTATTTTTTGCTTTTGGTTTTGGGTGACACCTGGCAATACTCAGGGTTAGCTTCTGGCTCTGCGCTCAGGGATTACTCCCGGTGGGCTCTGGGGACCAAATGTGCTTCCAGGGATTAAACTGGTATCGACCAGTGCAAGGCAAGCACCTTAACCCCTGTACTATCTCTCCAGCCTCACTTAAGATTTTAATAATATTCTCTTATTACCTTTATTTTGTGGCATCCATCGTATTATTGCTTTCCTCCTATCTGACAATGGTTCTAAAGTTAACTTTCCTTTTAATCAAAGTATCTAAGTCCAAGTTAATGTCTAGATTGAGAATAGTCATTATGAATCATTATGAAACCACACAACGTTGTAAGAACGTTATCATAGCCCCGTGGTTTTCAGAGGCTGAGCCACAGAAATTTCCTGCCAGCTTCAAAAAGTCATTGCTGCTTAACTGATAGTGGGTTTTAACTACCGGTCTACTTTCAGAGAAGCTGGTGTGCAGGTGTCAAGGGCTGAAAGCATTACAACAGTAGCTATCTGCGCCTGTCCCTCTCTGCTGAGCCCTTCCGCATGACCCAGCACTGAGGAAGTCCTCTCCTCTCGCTTTGCCCCCACTTGTCATCCATAAGACACAAATGAGGCTGGAGCGATAGTACAGCGGGTAGGGCGTTTGCCTTGCACTCGGCTGACCCGGGTTCGATCCCCAGCATATCCCACATGGTCCCCCAAGCATCACCAGGAGTAATTCCTGAGTGCAAAGGCAGGAGTAACCCCTGTGCATCGCTGGATGTGACCCCCACCCCCCACAAAAAAAGAAAAGAGACAAATGAAACGTCCCAGAAACCTCTTCTATTTTGGAAGGTTTTCTTTTGTTCTAGACTTCGGTGCTTAATTTGCTTGCACAATTGCACCATTTCAGGTTCTCTCTATTTTTGTAGACCAACATCAAAAGACTTGTTTCCTGGGTTCATGGGTAGCAGCACTTCATCTTCACCTTTGGTTAAGGATGGAGTAAAGCCACCATCCTCAGGCCCCCGGTCTTGGCAGCAGGAAAGTAAGACTTTTACTCTTCGTTTTGATGCTGTCATGGATCCCCAGTCCTCCAGTCCTGTCTTCCAATGTCTCAGTTCTCCACAGCATGTGGACCACTTGGTTTTTCCTTTTTTTTTTGTCTTCCTCATGTGTGTGGCTTCCCTGTTTTTCACCCTGCGGGCTGATGCTGCTCCTGGTCACCTGATCAGCTTCTGGCTCCAAGGAACTTTGGCTCATACGTTCTTCAGTGCCAGCAGAATCAAAGGCTGCTTCTCCCACCCCACCCGATCCCCCACCCTCCTCAGTCTCGTCTTCTGTTTGTTTTCTGAGAGGCTGAGAGGTGAAGTTTCAGGCCTGCTAAGTTAAAGAGCAGCAGGAAGCGTGCTTATAAAGTGGAGTAACTCCACGGGGGCCGTCAGGATGTCGGGCAGTGTACACTTCTCAACTTTCTCTTTGTTTTTGTTTTTTGCTTTTTGGGTCACACCTGGCGATGCACAGGGGTTACTCCTGGTTCTGCACTCAGGAATTACTCCTGGCGGTGCTCAGGGGACCATAGGGGATGCTGGGAATCAAACCCGGGTTGGCCGCGTGCAAGGCAAACACCCTACCTGCTGTGCAATGGCTCCAGCCCCTCAACTTTCTCTTAAAGGAGGACCCTGGCTCCATTTTTGCATCTTCTTTCTCCAAACCTCACAGACCTTTACAGATTTGGGAACTCCTTTAGGAGAATTTCAGACTTTTCATCAAATTCCTTTGGAATTTGAGTTCTCTTTGCAGTCTGATGAGGTGGCTAATGGCACGGGCTCAGAAATCAGACTTTTGTATTATCAAATGTTTTTTTCTGAAGAGCCAAGGTGTGTGATCTTAGTCAGCAGAGTGGAGACTCAGATGCAACTTCCTCAGGGGACTCTCAGTACACCCTCCCCTGGGTCAACACCCAACCGTCATGTCTAGACTCTACACACACAGTAGGATATGCTTGTCTTAGTGTTTTCTTGCAAGAACTAAGCAGAAGTCGTCAATAAAATGTTAACTTTTAAAGTGAATACAATAGGGGCTGGAGAGAGAGCACAGCGGGTAGGGCGTTTGCCTTGCATGCGGCCAACCCGGGTTCGATTCCCAGCATCCCATATGGTCCCCTGAGCACCGCCAGGAGTAATTCCTGAGTGCAGAACCAGGAGTAACCCCTGAGCATCGCCAGGTGTGACCCAAAAAGCAAAAAAAAAAAAGTGAATACAATATTTATTTTGAAAGGAATGAATCATTACTTAGTGACTATATATAGGAATTTTACAATTACTTACAATACTTTATTTTACTTTATATTTCATTGACATAATATTGTATTCTAACACATAAGTTTTCAGTATGCATCTTTGAAAACCAACATGTGTATGTATTATATTCAGTTTACCTTAATGGTTCTAACCTTCACCTTATAGGGTGCTACTGTATTTTAGCTCATGATCAATCTTTCTGAAAGATAATACCTTTTCATTCCTTAACATTTGTACCAACAATGATGCTTCACTTTTATTGACTGATTCATTTTTTGGGGATTAATTTACCCAATAAGCTCACCATTTGTAATGATACTTATCACTTATCACTGTATCACTGTCATCCCGTTGTTCATCGATTTGCTCGAGTGGGCGCCAGTAACATCTCCATTCGTCCCTGTCTCATGCCAGTGTAGCCTGATGGCATATTGGGGGCTCTTTCAGGATCAGGGGAATGAGGACCATCGTTGTTACTGTTTTGGCATATCGAGTATGCCACATGTAGCTTGCAGTGATGTTTATATTCATTTTTATAATTTATATGTATGACACAAAAACTTGTATAATTTGCATCAGGTTGATAGAGAATTTGAACCCACAGTCCAACTCTAGCACTGTTTTCACTACTATCCTCCCTGTCCTTCCCGGCCCTATCCTACCTTAGCCTCGCCTAGCTTATTATCTCCTTTTCTCCCTATACATTGATATATATTAGTAAATTAAATATATAATGCCCCCCAAATGACTATACAGGTATGCATGTGGTTGATTTTATAGCCAGCAAAAATGATAAATTGTTACTGAGTTTGTTACAATGACCTGTTTCATAATATTTTTTGTAAAATATTTTATATGGAAAAATACCTTATTCAGGAAGCTGGAGTTAGCTCAGAAGTTGAGTATGTATCTTGCAGGCAGGAAGCCATGAGTTGGCAGTGTCTACATACCAAGTGTGACCCAAGAGACACTCCTCTTTGGAATACTTGCCACCACGTGTGGAAGCAAGGCAAGTGTGTTAACCTCTGGCCTGAGAATACTGTAGCACTGTAGCACTGTTGTCCCATTGTTCATTGATTTGCTCGAGTGGGCACCAGTAATGTCTCTCTCCATTGTGAGACTTGTTGTTACTGTTTTGGCATATTGAATACACCAGAGGCAGCTTGCCAGGCTCTGCCGTGTGGGTGGGATACTCTCAGTAGCTTGCCAGGCTCTCCAAGAGGGACTGTATTTTAAATACTGTATTTTAAATACAGTCTTTTCAAAATACTGTATTTTAAAATACTGTATTTGAAAACTATTTGCTCCCTGTCATCAGCTGGACTTTGGGGCTAGTTCTCTTGGACTCACACTTGTTTGAACACGAAAGCACTGGTAGAACTGGCCTAGGACTGGTAGAACTGGTAGACTAACCTGAGCAGTGAGACACTTGTGCATGCAGAATGGGGACATTCCCTGTTGGGAGAGGAGATGCTCTGTAGTAAAGAGTTAGGAAATATAGAAAGAAGCCTCCTGGGAGGCTGGCTTGATTCCTACCTGGTAGGATTTGGTTCCTGGTGCTGCACCCAATCCTGAAGGGTACCAGGAGCTGTCTTTACCCTGGTGATGGTTGTACACATTACCCAATTTTCTTCTTATTTCCACCTTGCAACAGCAACATAACTAAGAGAAAGTTAAGCTGCCTTCCAAAGATCCAAAGTCACCCCTAGGGACAGAACATCAGGGTCACAGGAAGAGTTGGAAAGAGGTTGCCTGGAGATCTAGGATATGGGTGACAGACACAGGTAACTGTCACTCTAGGAGTGAAGCTTTGGCTGGTGACTCAGCAGGAGAAATGCTGAGTGCTGGCTCATGTGTCATCTACCACCCAGAAGTATGGGGTCAGATACAGATCCAAAAATGTATGTGGTCCCTAACGAGTGCCAGAGGTGTCACAAGGTACAGGAGCTTTAAGGTTTAAGTGATCAAAACTCAGAGACTAGATGGGGGGGGGTATTCTTCCACACCCTATAGGTCATAGACAGAAAACAAAAGTTATGATTGGACTTTCCCCTAATTTGACAACTTTCTAAACATCTCCATGACACTACCAAATGTAATGAGTAAAATGAATTATACCTGCAGTATAAATAATATATTCATACATGTATATATTATATACAGTATGCAAGGCTCTTGCCATGCATGTGGCAGACCCAGGTTTGATCCCTGGTGCTGTCACATGTGGTTTCCTGAGTGATCCCTGAGCACTAAGCCAGGAGTAAGTCCTGAGCACAGTTGGGTGTGACCCCCCCAAAAACAAAGAACATAAAGAGCATTAGAGAAATATAGAGGGGAGCTATATTTCATTCCACAGTGGTGGGGGCTATTTCTCATACGTAGGAGAAAGGTTCCTGAGAGTGACGTCATGCAATAGCCAAGAGTGGGAGGGAGAGGGATTCTAGACACAATGCCTAAATACCTAGATCCAATCGTGCCTGAAGGCAGAGACCCTTGACTTGCTAAGCTATATATTTTAAATCTGGCACTTTGGGGTTGGAGATATAGTATACTATAAGATAAGGCACTTCCCTTGCATGCAGCTGACCCAAGTTCGATCCCCAATACCTCACACAGTCCCCTGAGCCCTGTCAGGAGTGATCCCTGATTATGGAGCCAGGTATAAGCCCTGAGCACAACTGCAGATGATCCAAAAAAAAAAAAATATCCAAAACCAGGCTTGGAGATCTCAGCCCCGGGCCCCACACACTGGATTCCTCTGCCGGTCCCTTCATGTGTGAGGCTCGTTCGAACATGTGGAGAGTGGCCTTGAGCATGGCTGTGGCTGGGTTCTGGAGGTCTTCAACTGTCAAGGCTCTGCTTGGGGTGAGGAGGGAAAGGCAACCCATCCCCTCCGAGGGGCCCTGGTGAAGACAGCCAGATGCGGGGGGCAAGAAACACTGTGTCGCTCTCTTCCAGGAGCTTGGTCTTATAGTCTCTGGATGTTGGCTGTTGGTGGGATTACATGGCCCTGGGGGTAGTTTGTGGGTGTGGCTGCCAAGCTACTGGAAAATGGGGGGTCTGGGTGGACTCGGGACCTTCAGATTGGGACTGGGCCTTCTCCATCCAGTACCTCCATTTTCCAGTAGCTTGGCAGCCACACCCACAAACTGCCCCCGGCGCTGTGTAATCCCACCAACAGCCAACATCCAGAGACTATAAGACCAAGCTCCCGGAAGTGCGGCCGAAAAGTGGCCACATGACATATAATAGCCTTGTTCTCCCTCCTGGAAAACCTGACAAGCTACCAAGAGTCTATTGCCCGCACGGGAGAGCCTTGCAAGCTCCCCATGGCGTATTCATATCCCAAATACAGTAAAAGATATATACATACCTCTTGGAGAGCCTGGCAAGCTACCGAGAGTATCTCTCCCGTATGGCAGAGCCTGGCAAGCTACCCTTGGTGTATTGGATAAGCCAAAAACAGTTAACAATAGGTCTCATTCCCCTGATCCTGAAAGAGCCTCTAATCGCTGGGAAAGATGAGTGAGGAGCGGCTGCTAAAATCTCAGGGCTGAGTGTAATAGAGACGTTACTGGTGCCCGCTTAAGTAAATCGATGAACAACGGGATGACAGTGATGCAGCTCTACAGTGATCTTTTTGAACTACCCACATCCCAACTGAAAGGCTTCTGATTAATATGGGCCATAAATGTCTGTGAGCAGTTTTTTATGAAGATCAATGTGGTGGTAGATGGAGCACAGAAATCAAGGCACTGGGTGTGGTAAGAGGAAAGAAAACCCCAGAAAGGAGTTAAGCAGGCTTGGTAACTTGAATAGGAAGGAGAAGCAAAACGTACTGGAATTTTGAGACTGAGTGTTGCTGGATTGACCGAAATTCATGAGTCAGAAAGAATACCATGTCCATCCGTCCCTGCCACTCCCTCAGGGGTAAATATGTTCATCTCAGTTCGAGCTAATGATAGGAAAATCATGTGGAAAAGCTTAGACCCTGTCAAAAATGTGGAATGAAGGAAGCCCCAGGAGGAAACTCAGGTCCAAGACGGAAGGAGGAAATGTGCCACCAAGCTGGAGCTGGCAGATGACCTGAGAGGGGCGAGGCTAGTCTGCAACAGGTGAAGGAGCAGGGGGTTGACAATCGAGAGTGTCAATGGCAACAAAACTGGGATTGAATCAGGCTCATTCCCCTGCATCCTCGACTGTTCAGCAGTGGGCCTGGTGCTTCCCCACTGGGTAGGTTGCTCACAGGGGCCCTGGCTGCTGGGGCAGCGGGAGACCTCAGTGAGGCTGACATTTCCGGATAGCGGTTACCAAGGACAGGGCGATGGAGAGCAAATCAAACAGAGATGGGGGGACCAAGATGCCTGAAATTCAATCATAAATCTTTATAACTTTGTTATTCATGGTGATTCAATAAAAGAGATAAATAATAATTTTTTGTCTGTATTTTTTGGGGGGAGTTGCATGGGGAAAGGTCACACCTTGCAATGCTCCGGGCTTACTCCTGGCTCTGAACTCAGAAATTGGTCCTGGCAATGCTCAGGAGACCATATGGGATGCCAGAGATTGAACCTGGGTCAGCCATGTGCAAGGCAAATGTCCTACCCACACTGTCTCTCCAGTCCTAAAAAAAAAAAAAAAAAGAGCTCTGTTTAATCCTTAGCACATGCATTCTGTTCCCCCTGAACATCGCCAGGAGTGATCCCTTAGCTCTGAGCCAGAAGTAAGCCCTGAGTACTACGGGGTGTAGGCCCCAAACTCAAACTAAAGCAAAGGAAAACTCTTGGAATTCAAAGAAAGAAAACCTCTCGAAAGTAGACAGCGGCAGAGCAGTCCAGGGATGAGGTGAGCTTCTCTGCAGAATGGAGCGTCAGCTGGTTCTCTGCAGCAGTTGCTTGAGCAAAGTCAAGGCAGGTTTCTGAGTGTGTGCAGAGGAGGAAGACCAGAAGTTTGGCAGAGCAAGCGGAGGAGCAGGGTAGTTTACTAATGGAGCAGCTGAGCCAGAGGGTTTTGTTTAGTTTTGTTTGGGGGCCACACCCTGTGGTTTACTCTGGGCTCTGGGCTCAGGGATCATTCCTGGTGGTTCTCAGGAGACTATGGATGGTGCCAGGGACCGAACCTAGGTCAACTGTGTGCAAGGCAAGTGCCTTACATGCTGCTCTATCATTCCAGACCTGATTTTTGTTTTCTTTTTTAGGATTGAGGGGGCTTGCCTCAAACGGTAGATGAAGAGAGAGAAGGGTCAGTGAATTAGAAGAAAGTGTGTGTGTGTGTGTGTGTGTGTGTGTGTGTGTGTATCAGAGAGAGAGAGAGAGAGAGAGAGAGAGAGAGAGAGAGAGAGACAGAATCAGAGAGAAAGACAGAGTCAGAGAGACAGAGACAGAGAGACAAAGAGAGGCAGAGCAGAGGGAGACAGAGACAGAGAGAGGGAGGACTCTACTGACTAAGGAAGGAGAAAACAGAGGGGAATGGCAGCACCGAGCCTTGAGCTTCGAGGGGCCTGGAGGAGGAAAGAAAGCTTGTGAAGGGGCCCGGGTGAGGCAGAATGGAGAATGGAGAGGCGCTGAGGCCCTGCTCCTGTGTTTGCTGGACGGTTCAGACAGTAACGTGAGTGCCTGCCGCGTTCAGCAGAGCCTTGGAGTCAGGTTGCAGTGGGGATGTCCAAGTTGCTTTTCTCCCCGTGAGACTTCACAGCAGATCCAGTTGCTGTAAACTGATGTTTGAGCTCAGTCTGCCGCACACCTCGGTTTTGTTAGCTTTTAGTGGAAATGAGGCAATTGTCTTGTCATGACACCAAGCCAGCACATCCTGACATGATGGAAACAACTTGTCATCACCTCTGTGGAGTAAAAGCACAGATGTAATTGGAGGTGACATATATTTCATAACTGAGTGCTTTGTGCGCTGGGAGGATCCCAGCAAAGCCAATTATCAGGTTTGGTGCCTGTGACTGACTTTGGTGAGTAATAAATTCATTGCAAGAAGAAGAAAGACTTGCTGTGAATCAGAGGCAGAGCCAAGAGGTAGTCCGCCCTGGTTCCTCCTTTCAGAGCACACTACCCAGTGCTGGAAGAACCAGTAAAACCTGACGGGAAGGAGCTGGTCCTTGTGTCTTGTCTGATAAAGGTTCTGAATTCCTTTCTTTTATTCACATAGACGTACACACACACACACACACACACACACACACACACACACACACATGCATGTAAGCGCATGCGTGCAAACATTTTCACCCCCACCCCCCCAATTGTTTAAGGCACCATCTTTTATATTCAAAGGCAGCCCAAGCCTGTGATAACTGTGCTAACTCACCTCCAAGTCCTTTCCTTTTTTAAGAAAGGGTCACACTTTGACGATGCTCAGGGGTTACTCCTGGCTCTGCTTGCAGGAGTCATTCCTGGCAGGCTTGGGTGACCCTGTGGGATGCTGGGAATACCTGCTGTTCATACTATCCCTCTGGCCCATGCTTTTGTTCTTATTCTTGGCTCTGCACTCAGGAATTATTCCTGGCAGTGCTCAGGGGACCATATGGGATACCAGGGATCAAATTTGGGTTGGGCACATTCAAGGCAAGAATGCTACTTATACTATTGCTCAGGCTCTAAGTCTTCCTTTTGGAACCAGTCACTGGCATGCAACCTTCTCACCATCCTCCTGGGCTGCTGTGTGCGCCTGGACATTTTGCTTGGGTCCATATAAGGGAATAAAAAAGCACGAGAAGAAATAGGACTGGACGGGTAGGTGAGCAAAGCAGGGCAACAACTGTCTTATTAAGACTTTCTTATATAATGACAGTTATTTTCAAGACGTGTGAGCCCAAGGGAATTGGCCAAAGTCCTAGATGATGTTTGTAGGGAAAGAGTGTGGGAAAACATAATTGCTTCTTGCAAAATAAATAGTTGGGACCATGTCCCTATCAGGACTTGTGAAGACAGAATTGAATTAAATTGCAAGGATGATGGCAGACCAATTTCCCAGGAGCAGAGGGTCCTAATAAAGTACATCTTGTACATCATTGCTGCGATGACTTTATGCTCCTCAAAGACCATTTAGGAACATTGGGAGATGGTAGTCACAATGACTGGTTTTTAGTAGGAGTGAGAGGCAGGGATGCTCTAAGCCTTGCACGGACGATTTAGACAGTGCAGCTCCAGGAAGAATGGTTTCCCATCCTCTTCCCCCAGGTTAACGTTACCCATTGGAAACATTGGGTCATTGGAGCCTGAGAGATTCTACAGTAGGTAAGGCAACTTGCATGCAGTGGCAGCCATGGCTCTGCCTGGCATTGCACTGCCTGGTGTGGGAGAGGAAGGAAGGAAGGAAGGAAGGAAGGAAGGAAGGAAGGAAGGAAGGAAGGAAGGAAGGACGGAAGGAAGGAAGGAAGGAAGGAAGGAAGGAAGGAAGGAAGGAAGGAAGGAAGGAAGGAGAGAGAAAAAGAAGGAGGGAGGAGGAGAGAGAAAGGAAGGGAGAGGGAGAGAGAGAAAGGAAGAAAGGATGGAAGGGAAGAAGGAAGGAAGAAAGGAGAAAGGGAGGAAGAGAGGAAGGGAGGAAGGTAAGAGAGAAAGGAAGGAAAGGAAGAAAGGAAGGGAAGAAGGAAGAAAGAAAGAGAAAGAAAAGCACTGAGTCATTCCCCAGAAAATGTTCCCTCATGACTCTAAGCTTCATGGCTTTTAATTTAATGAGTCAAGTGCTTTGAAAACAAAATCCAATTAAGTGAAATGTCTGAGATCTTGATTATTTTCAATGCTGTTTTCACGTAGGAAAAACAAGTACCAAGGGATGGGCCCCGAGACTGTGGAGAATGAGTAAAGTTACTTGGCCGAACTTCCAAAGCTGGATATAAGGGATGAAGAGGGTGGGGAGAGAGTCTCAGTTTTGCACAGTGGAAAAGTGCTCGGGAGCTGTGGCACAGTCAATTGACCATGCCAGCCACTACTCCATTCTACCCCTAAAAGTGATGAAGATGGTAAATTCCATGTTCTTTTCTCTTCCTTTTTTTTTTTTGACCTAGAAAAGAACCTCAGGTGAAATGAGCTTTCAAAAAGACATAAATGACTTGGGAACGGGCCAAGTCCCCACTACTTACAAACCACTGAAATATAATTCCTGTACAGCAGGGTCAGACCTAGGGAAATCATGGAGAAGTTTACACTCGGGGACCCTGAGCATCGATCGTTCTGCAGCTCTGCCTCTTTCTCAGCAGGAATCTTGTGTGCAGCCCCGCCCCTCCTGCCCCAACCCCAGGGAAATCAGCATCTAATAATTCCTTCGCCCGGTACAGTGCATTACAGGTGAGCAGTCCTTCGCACTTTGGTTTCGGTTTTCATCCTTGTTTGCGCCCGTTCCCTTGCATGGCATCTCCCTCTGCTATCCAGCCCCGGCTGGGCCAAAGGACCGTTTTCTTCTGACTTGTACCCACAGCATTCAGTCAACTCTCCTGGGGCTGCCCTGCCTCTTTCCCCACACCCAACCCATTCTCCACACTAGCAATCCATAACTCACTGAAAAAGCATGCAGGGGCCCGAGGAACACAGGGCTTGCATGCTCAGGGTCCTGAGTGGGATCCTTAACACTGCATGGGCCCCTGAGCACGGTGTGGTCCCGCACCGCTGGCCCTGCCCCCTGTGCACTGCTGCCAGCAGTGTTGGTTGTAGGATTTATTTGATTTTTTTTTTAAAGTATCCAGCGGCTGGAGAAATGGTATAGAAGTATGGGGCTTGCCTTGCATGTGGCTGACCTGGGTTTAATTCCTGGCACTGTACCTGGTGTCCTAAGCACTGCCAGCAACAGTCCCTGAGAATAGAGCCAGGAGTGAGCCCTGAGCACTGCTGTGTGTACCCCACCCCCCCCCAAACAAAATCAGTCCAATGCAGACAAAACAAACCATAGAAAAATGTGTTCAGATCATGTCCTTTTTAGGCATCTATGCACACCTTCCTGTGCACCTAGAGACGTTCTTTCCACGTGCTTCTCTCCTTCCTTGCTTCAAACTCCTTCTCTTCTTTACTGCACTACAGCCCCCCTGGCCAGACTTGACTTTCTCGATGCACTCAGACCATCTTAAACTCCCACTTTCTCTGCCTGCAGTGCTCTAAGCACTGGCTATTTTCCATAGCTTCCCTGCTCTACCCCCATCCTCATAAACAAGTCTTTTTTTTTTTTTTGCTTTTTGGGTCACACCCAGCAATGCACAGAGGTCACTCCTGGCTCTGCACTCAGGAATTACTGCTGGCGGTGCTCAGGGGCCCATATGGGATGCTGGGAATTGAACCCGGGTCGGCCGCATGCAAGGCAAACGCCCTACCCGCTGTACTATTGCTCCAGCCCCTAAACTAGTCTTCTTGCTCCTGGTCACTCTTCTTACTGCAGTAACAATATTTCTATCAGTCGGAAACTACCTGTATACTTGGTCCTGTGTTTATTATCATAAGAGCAGGATCTTATTTCTTTTGTTCAATATTTAATAACCCACAGCCAGAACCTGTCACATATGAAACACTCCACAAACATTTGGTTCATGAATGAATAAACAAATTTGATAATGATTTTCATAGCCATTCTAGAAGACAGAGAAAATATTCCCAATTCTATTTGAGTAATGATACTCACCAAGTTTCCTAAATGGTAGTGCTAGGCCCAAATACTGGTCTGTTTTTGGAGCAGGAGTTGGTTTGACCACACTTGACGTTGCTTAGGGGCTACTTCTAACTTGTGCTTGGGGATCATTCCCGGTGTTCAAGGCAAGTGCCTTAATCCTTGCCTTGTACTAGTTCTCTCCCCCAGAGTCAAATCCTTCAGTCTTGTAGGCTGTGTTCTGTTTGGTAGATGACAACAGTGAATCTTAGCCATCTTAGTGGGTGGAAAGGACAGAAGTCGGGCATGTGGAGAGACCATTACATGTCTCTCATATTTTAAGTCACAAAATTGTAGCTACAATTAGAGAAGAAAGAGGAAGAGCTCCATCTCTTCTGTCTCCCTGCTGCACCCATGCAAAGCAAGGTCAAAGGAGGCAGGATGAGGTGGCTGACAGGCAGGCCTTGGAGGGAGATAAACCTGGGTTCCATTCCCAATTCTATGATTTACTGGTGTGCCTCTAGACAGAATTGTTCTCTTTTTCTGTCACTCAATCTTCTTACTAGTCAAATGGGAATAGCATCATTGATCTTTTGAAGTTCTTTGGGTGATGAGTTGAGAGCATGTCTGAATCTGACTTATGGAAAGTGCTGAAGGAAGATAGGGTATCAGGATGCTGTGGAAATAAGAGAGAATAGACTTGTAAGAGAGATTGCAGAGAGTCTCTTGCCTGCACGCCTGGCTGTCTTCCCTGGGGCCCCTCGGAGGGGATGGGCTCCAGCTTCCCTCCCCACCCCGAGCAGAGCTCCCGGTAGCCGAAGACGACCGGAACCTAGCTACAGCCATGCTGGAGGCCCCTCTCCACACGTTCGGACAGGCCTCATGCATGAAGGTACCAGCAGAGGAGCCCAGGTGTGTGTAATCCCATCAACAGCCAACATCCAGAGACTTAAAAGCAAGCTCTCAGAAGATATCTTTAGCCTACTTCTCCCTCTGGGAGAAACTGGCAATCTTCTGAGAGTTTCCTGCCCACATGGGACAGCCTTGCAAGCTTTTGGTGTTTTCATGGTGTTTTCATATGCTAAATCCAGTAACAAGCTGGATCCCATTCCCCTGACCCTGAAAGAGCCCCCAGTGCGACATCGTTAGGAGGGCCGAGTCGAGATAGACTTCTAAGATCTCAGGGAAAGGATGAAATGAGATGTTACTGAGCCCACCCAATAAATCGATGATTAACGGGATTTCGTGATTTTCATGATTCGTGAGACTTGTAAGAGTTCAGCTTTCCAACACCCTTTTCCTCCACTTGCAGAAAGGGAAGCACTCTTAACTCCTGACACTTTTAACAGCTCTCAAATGACCATCCAGTCTGATTACAACATTATACTTCAAAGAAAATTAGGAGCAGAGAAGGTCATGACTTCTTTGAGTTCCTTTGTCCAGTAATGATGGAATTGGAAACGGAAATGAAGCATAAAGGGAACAACACTTCCCTAAAGCTCTTTCTCCTTACAGTGGCACAATGAGGGTTTGGATACCCCAGATTTCTAGCTGCTCCTTTCCTTGACCAATGCTTACAACAGAAGTCAGGGGGGTCCCCTCGGGGCAGATGCACACATCAGAGCATAGGTTGGGGAGTCCTGGTGCTCCTCCAAAGCCTACTAGTGTTCTTGGACTTGGGTCAGTCACTTCCTCTCACTGAGTATTCTTTTATATAGCACTGTAGCGCTGTCATCCCGTTGTTCATCTATTTGCTCGAGCGGGCCTCAGTAATGTCTCCATTGTGAGGCTTGTTGTTACTGTTTTTGGCATATTGAATATGCCAAGGGTAGCTTGCCAGGCTCTGCCATGCGGACAGGATAATCTCGGTAGCTTGCCAGGCTCTCCGAGAAGGATGGAGGAATCGAACCCGGGTTGGTTGCGTGCAAGGCAAACACCCTACCCTCTGTGCTATCACTCCAGCCCGGGGATGTTAATCTATAAAAGGGAAAGTTGATATCACTTTGTAACTCAGGAAAGAGACCTTAATATGATTTTTATTTATTTTTTATTTTATTTTAGCTTTTTAGTCATACACTGCAGGGCTCAGGGCTTGCTCAAGGCTCTGCTCAGGGCTCACTTTTGGCCATGCTCAGGTGACCATTTGTGGTGTCAGGATCCATCACATTCAGGATCAGGATCAGCCACATTCAAGGCCACATACAGTACTTACTGCACTATCTCTCTGATCCCAGGAACGAGTCCTTTAGATATCCTGAAGGACAGGCCAATCCAGGAACTTAGTCCTGATAGAAAACACAGAGTAGACTCAATACAGATAAAAGTAGATGCTCTGTTGTGACTGAATAATTCCCCATGATATAAAATTAAATTTTATTTATTCACCATCCTGAATTTATGGCAAGGTTTTAGTGACCATAAACTGTTAGTAGTTTGTAGTGCTTAAATTGTTAGTTTTCATGGCACATTTCTCAGGAACACCTCACCCCTTTTTATTTTCTAGCACATGGACTAGGGGAATCAGAACATTTAGGGTAGTGCTGGAAATATGTCCCCAGGAACCAGAAAGTCACTTGCACATGAAGAGATCTGGGCAGGTTCTATTTGACTACGTGAGTTTTGTGGCTAGAGAAGTTGCAGTCTTTCATTACAGGCATTTATAACATTGCTGGGGCAGATTCTTAGGTATTAATGAATGAGCCCCAGTATATAGCAGTAGATCTATTTTTCAGTAGTCAGACAGATGACACTGTAATCATCTATCACCTGGGTTGTTCACATAGTACCAATGCTAGCAGACTTTGAACATGGAAAAGATAATAGAACTTCTCACTACTAACATTTCACATTATAAATATTTATAGTTAATAACGCTAGTGTACACTTTTCTTTAAAAGCAAGCATCCAAATGTGGAGGTGTAGAGCAATTTTAGCACTAAGCTTCCTAATCAAAAAGTGTTGGAGATATCTGACCTACAAGCAATACATCCAGAGCAGAATAATTTTAGACGGGCATTTGCTGAGTTATTTTCCGTTGTGATCTCTTTACTTCATTGAGCTGTCAGTTTGGGGCTAGGATTTTAAGGAAGGAATAAACAGTGACTAGTAGTTAAGAGACCCCAAGCAGTCAGGGTTGGGCCTCTTGCTAGTGTGCTGGCCTTGTGGGTATGAGGCCACACACGTCCCAGGGCACTGCCGTCACTATCCCACCATAACGAAGTCTGAACTCTCCACCTCAGGTGCCACAGACAAGTGTGTTCAGCCCCTCCCCACCTCACCGTAATAGCAGTGACAACATAAGGGAGGAATAGAAATCACGGCTGAGCGGGGGTCATGGTTAGAGGTTGCTTCTCCTTCCTTGTGGTGGAGGGGTATGTGGGAAAAATAGTGTTTCAAGGGCTACACGTGCACATGACTCTGAACTACCTCTTACTAAAAATTTATCAGTTAGCGAATACAGATCCCAGTTGAACTGAAATCTCTGTTCTGTCACTCTCTTGATGTGTTTGTCAAAATAGTGAAACAAAATGACATAAATAAGACAGTCAGTGTTAGGACCTGGTGTCTAAAGAGACGTTCAACAAATGTTGGTTCATTTGCTGAATCTGTTGTTTGAAGACCAAAGCACATCAATGGGGAGAGCTAATGGGTCTATAAAACAGAGTCAAGGGGCCAGAGAAGTGGTATAGAGATACCACAAAGAGTGTTTGGGGGCCGGAGAGATAATACAGAGTATAGGGCATTTGCCTTGCACACGGCTGACCTAGGTTCGATCCCCAGCATCCCATGTGGTCCCCTAGGCATTGCCAGGCGTGATTCCTGAGTGCAGAACCTGGAGTAACCCCTGAGCATCACTGGGAATAACCCAAAAAGAAAAAAAAAAGATAGAGCGTTTGTCTAGCACGTATGAGACCCTGGAGCATACATGCGTGTGTGCACACGTGTGTGAGTGCACACACACACACACACATGATATAGCCAAATAGAATACTTGGGAACTACGTGACATAAGCCTTCCCAATTATAAAAGGAGCAACACTGCCATAGAGGCAGGCTCAGGGTGGGGGTGGTGGTGAGTGGAATTGGGGGGTGGTGGGAGGGAAACTGGGCACATTGGTACTGCAAAATATACACTGGTGGAAGAATGAGTGTTGAAACACTGTATGACTGACACCCAATCATGAAGAGCCTTGTATGGTCTATTTCATGCTGATTTATAAATAAATAAATAAATAAATAGGAGCAACAATCTATAGTTAATAATGAAGGAGAACCAGATTAGAGGCTACTCAGTCTAATGGAGCTTTTCATCTCCATAGAGGGCCCCTTCCTGAGCCCCAGGGAGAGAGTTGGGGGTGGGGTGGTTCTCACTTTTAGTGCTGGCCTGGGGTGGGCCTCCCCGGGGAATGGTCCCTTGCTTGTGGGAGTACGGCTACTAGACGCACACTCCCAGCATCTGCGAAGCTCTCTGGCTGCGCAGACAGGCACAGGTGACAGAGGCACCCCTGCAGAGCGTAGCTGGGCCAGCAATGCTTGTGTCCCTGGGCTTCGGGCCAGCACAGTGACAATGGGGTGGCTCCAGGAACTCTTTCTTCTGGCCTGTTGCAGCTGGGAGAGGGTTCTGTTCTTTTTCCACTGACTTCACACCACGTGCAGTGAGGCGGGGGAAGCCTGAAGGCGGGGCACTTTGTCAGTCTACTTGTAAGTTTCATAAGGAACTACTGGGCTCCCCAACTCGCCCAGAGCGTTCTATGTAGATAATGTCTGTGGTAAATGGACCCCACAGAGAACCAGGCCGTAATCTCTGAAAGGTTATTTTACTTGGCAAACAAACTAGCCTACAAAAACCACTGCACATATGCTTCAGCTAAATACTTTGAGGTAGGGAGATGACGGTGGACTTTCCAGGAGAACCTCAGTGTAAGCCCAATATCCCTTTAAGAAAGAGATTGGTGGGACAAGGGAGGAATTGGTCCTTCTCCTTACCCCCACCCCAATGGGACTCTGAGAGTCGCCTGCACATGGCCACCATCACCTTAAGCTCCCGCACAGGCATGATCCAGAGATACACAAATGAATCTTGGATCCGAGCAACTTGCTGCAGGAATCTCTCCAGACCCTAATTATTAAAATTTTAGAATTCCTAGAGCGTGCAACTGCTCTTGGGGCCATGTGACATTATATTGTTTCCATAACAAGCAATATAAAAAACACACTATCTAGCATTGCATTTTCGGCAGGTATAAGTGGTGGTGGGACTGGGCTCAAAATATCGAAAGTAACCAAAGTAGAGAAAGAGAGTATTGTGCAAATTGTCTTCCACACAGGCAGGGGGAGGTGTGGAATGAGGGGGGGAGGGTGGAGGATACTGGGGACTTTGGTGTTGGTGAAGGGACGAGCGTTGGGTGATTGTATGATCGAAGCTCAAACAAATATAAAAGCTCTGTTACTGTACCTCACAGTGAATCAATAAAAAGGTGGGGGAAGGAGTAAGAGACAGAGAAGATTTTGACCCCAAAGAAAATTGGCAAGCTGACCTGGAAGCAAAAGTCACAGTGAGCTTTGAAGCTGGAGGGAGGGAACAAGACACAGAAAATGTGAATGCAGCTAAAGAGGCTGGAAAAGGACTTCCGAGGACTCCCAGGAATTCCTGGAGGGAGCTCTGCCCGGCACACACTCATGCACACACTAATGCTGACCCGGGGACTCTGAGTCAGACGCCGTAAGAACTGTAAAAGCACATATGTGGTGTTGCGTCTCCAACACTTGAGGCAATGTGTCCCATGGCCATAGGAAACAATGAAGACGCTTTCACATTGTGAAGTGGTGGTTGTTTCTCCCCAAACTTTTCAGTATAAAGTCTCGACTCTGCATAATGACTCTCTGGCATGTATTATTGCCATTGTAAGTGAACAAAGTTTAGCCGCCCCAGACTATCTTCGGTAAAAGGTTAATTTCGTGGGAGGAGCTTAGAAGCCTGGGTGGAAGTTGCTCTTAAATACACCTTGGACATGGACAAAGAGAGAACTTTTCCGTAGGGAAATTTCACCCATAGCTCAGGGGACACTTTATTTTTATTTTTGGTTTTGGGGCTTCACCGGCAATACTCAGGGTTACCCCTGGCTCTTTCTTACTCAGGGAATTTTCCTGGTGAGCTCGGGGAACCTGGGCTGGCAGCAGCGTGCAAGGCAAGCTCCCTAGCTGCGTGCAATCTCTCAGGCGCCACAGGGGAGATTTTATCTCCTTATCTTTTCATTCCCCCCCCCCTTCCCTGTTTCTAGACCCCCACAGCTTTTGTCCTTCTAAAGTTTCTGAGCCATATCTAACAATCACATGGAACAGTATTTCTCATGGTGTTTCACGTGACTCAGTATTTCTCCCTTGTTTTCAGGGGACCAGGTTAATGCATTTCTCCCCACCTTTTCCCTTGTCAGTGTCTCTGGTGTTTCTTTAGGGAACCACTGGGCCCCCCAACTCATTCTATGTAGAGAACCGCCAGAACATTCTATGTAGATCATGTCTGTGGTAAATGGACCCCAAGGAGATCCAGGTCTTAATTGCTGAAAGGTTATTTTACTTGGCGAACAAACAAACTAGCAAACTTGTTTAGTTGTTGTTTTTTGTTTTTTTAGTTTGTTTTAATTCCCCAGCCTCAGAACAACTCAGCGGTAAACAGGATGACTGCTTATACACTAGCCATTCACTAACCATCTGCTAGATAAAGAAACTGAAGTTCAGAGGGGTTAAGTAATAAATGAATGGCCCAGGATAAGGGTATTGGAATTCGACTCCAACTCTGTCCCTTTTCAGATGATTGTCCTGTGGGTGACTTGCACCTTTGCATATGGTTGTGTGCATTTTACTGTTGTGAGATGAATCTTATAGACGTTAGCACTTGCCAGAAACAAGTGGCGTAGCTGCAGTGAAAGTTAAAGTCAGTCTCTGTTTTCTATTGTCTTGACCAAGGGAAGTAAAGAGAAGGTGGGAAACGGAAGATTTGTTTTATTTCCCTCAAGAGTCATGGGGAGGGGGGTCTCTCATTTTATGTTTAAGTCACACACTAAAATCAGAGGACTATATAGGTGCTAGGAGATCATGGCTCTCTGGCTGAAGTGTGAACTCTCAAGTGAGAATATGATCCCCAGGGCCTCCACACGCAATGTGAGCACTGAGGCCAGGAGTGTGACTCCTAGTATGCATGTGTGTGAGTTTTGCAGTGACCCTCTAGTCAGCCAGCAAAGCAACCCAAATATACTCGAGTCACATAGTTACAGAGGGGGATCCCTGGTGAGCAGATAACTGGCTCAGGCACCACAGCTAAAGGTGTGTGACCCTAGCAAGCACCAGGATCAAGGGTGGCATTGCTGGCATTGTAACCTGATGTGCAACTCTCAGAGAGCACTGTACTATACTAAAATGTGTGAGCACCACAGTTAGGCGGGTGTGTGTGTGTGTGTGTGTGTGTGTGTGAGAGAGAGAGAGAGAGAGAGAGAGAGGAAGAGGGAGAGAAAAAGGAAGAGACAGAGAGAGAAAGGAAGAGAGGGAAAGAAAGAAAGAGAGAGAGGAAGAGGGAGAAAAAAGGGAAGAGACAGAGAGAGAGAGAGAGAAAGGAAGAGAGGGAAAGAAAGAGAGAGAGAGAGTGAGTGAGTGAGAGAGAGAGAGAGAGAGAGAGAGAGAGAGAGAGAGAGACTGTTCATTGCCACAGCATCAATGATGGAGGGAAGAGGAAAAATCCCAACCAAACCAAAACGAACTGAAGAATCATTTAGGGACACCTTTCTCTGAGTGGCTCCGAGTGTGTGAGCATTAAGGTCACAGGCTGACCAAGGAAATGTCAGGCACCATATCAGTCACGGGTGATTAGACATTTTCAAACAATGTTCAATGTCAGTGAGTCAGTGAGATAATTTGCTGTTTTCAGTCCTCTGCCCCTGAGGACTTTTCCCCACTTCACTTCCTGCTCCTCCTCCTCCTCCTCCTCCTGAATTGAGAAGTTTGACTCCACCAGTTTTTTTTTTTTTTTTATCTCCGGTGTGTAGAGAGGAAGAGGTTGTATCCCCAGGGGCACCATCTGAGAACATGCTACAAAAAAGGGAACATTTCCTCCTGTTTTGAGTCACTTTGGGAAGGGCGGAGAGGCAGGCTTGAGAGTCCGCCCACAGTTCACTCCCTCAGTGCAGTCTCTCCCAGAAGTTTAGGGACAGATGAAACCAAGTGTAACTGTTTCTTGCCCAGAAAGCCCTCCTGTACCCCGGTGCCCCCTCACCACCACAGCCAAACTGACACTGAGTCACACTGTTAGGACAGGTGTCTGATGGGTCAAAGACGGCCAATTATTTCCCTCCTTAATCCCTCCCTCGGCATCTCTCCTCTTCGATTGCTTCTACACCTCAAGCTTCTCGAATGTTCCGCAAGAGGGTCATGTTTGCTTCTTATTGGAGTCTCTTCCTTAAGATGCTGAGACAATTTGCCTTTTGTCTTGTAAGACTTCCTTACATTTACTGACATAGTTTTTACTTTTCCCTTGGTCTTTATGGATGTACAAGCTTTTTTCCACTTTCTAACGTTTTAGTGAGGACTTGAATGGGAAAGGCAATAAATGTGCTCAGTCTATTTGTCTAATTAAGAAGCAATATTTACTGTGTCTTTATAATGGATGATTAAATTTAAAAATGTCTTTTCAGGACATCAAATAATATAGATTACAACCCCCCCCCTCCAACACACACACACACACACACACACACACGATTCTTTGAGTTGTAAAAGTGATTTGCTTTTTCGATATTTTGATTGGAATCTTTTTGTGTTGTAACTTTCTACAAATCCCTTTGGCTATGTTATTTTGTTGTGTTTATTTTGGCTAACAAACAGTGATGCACAGGGCTTATTCATGGCTCTCTGTTGAGGAATCACTCCTGGCAGTGCTCTGGGCACCATATGTGGTGCCAAGGATCAATCTCACATCAACACCACCCTAACGGGGTCATCCTTATACAAGGTAAGGATCTTCACCCCTATACTATCTTCACAGCTGCTGGTTATGTCATTTTTATAGCATATTTTATAATCTTTGTGCAATTACAAAGTAGACAACTATACATGTAATAAATTCAGTTTTCTACAGTCTTCTAAACAATTCTGTTTCATAACTCTGAATTTGAGTTTTCTCTGAAATTTTAGCTTTTCTTTCCTAATCCCTATTTCTGTTAGGCACAATTTTGTTTTGTTTTGCTTTTCAGCCACACCTGGTGATGCTTAGGAAATCCTGAATGCTCCTGGCTCTGCACTCAGGAATCACTTCTGGTGGTACTTGGGGGACCATATGGGATGCTGGGGATCAAACCTGGTTCAGCAGCATGCAAGGAAGTGTCTGACCTATTATACTATATCTCTGGCTCCTTGGCACTATATTTTTTTAATAAGAAACTTTTGTCACTATTTTCCAGTTGACTAAATTTATCATTGAGGTTTTTTTTTTATAATTTTCTACAAAACAGTCCTGATATCTATTTGGAATTTCACTTTAAAAGAATTTTAATGTATGCCATACAATTTTCTTCTATCAACCTCTCAGGGAGGTTGTGAGAAATTCTTCATTGACAAGACCAACAAAAATAGATAAAAGAAGAACAATGACCACAAACCAAAACAACAGAATACTGAAGGTAGATCGAATAGCTTAATGATTCCCCTAAGACCCTCCACAGTTCCTGGACCCACAGACACCCTCAGGTTACTCACTCTTACCTCATTTGTCCACTTCTAAACCTGTTTTCATTTGCCTACTTCTATCCCCCTTGACATGGTTCCTCACTATAAACTATTAATTTCTCACCCACATTGTTTCCTGCTGTGTTTCCACCGGTTAAGCCCTAGATACCTCAAGCCCACTTTATGGGCAGATTCTGTTTCTCCTCAGTTCACTCAATGTCGATAGATCAGTCTTCTATCATTCTTTTGTCTTTATCCTGTGTTTACAGTTTACAGTTTACCATTCAAATTTTTCAAACTCATTTTCAAGGTCTTCCAAGATACACACTAATATGATCATTATTGAGGTCTTCTTGTATATTAAGGGTTATGAGTTTGACACATTTTTAAAAATTCAATTGCCATGAAATATACAATTAAAAAGTTTTTTATGATTGGGTTTCAGTCCACATGCATCCCTTCACCAGTGTACATTTTCTGCTACCAATGTCCTCAGTTTCCCTCCCTCCCTAGTCTGCCTCTATGGCAGACATTAAAAAACAAAACAAAACTGTAAACATCATGATTTGCAAAATTCTTTACAACACGGTTTCAGCCGTAGAAATTTATACATGTTCATACTTTCTATTTTCTCACAAATTCTCATACCTTCTATTTTCTCACAAATGAGGACTATGATTACCATTACCCAAGCCATTTTACAAAGAGGGATAGGGAAGAAGATAATCATGAAGTCCTTTGTATAGGGAGTCGCACACCTGGTGAGTGGCAGGCCAGGCTTTGATCCCATGCTCTACTTGGCTTCTGGATCTTTGTTGGTTCCATAAATGGACTTCAGTCGGTTTCCAGAGCATACCAAATTCTCCATTTGGGGGCTGGAAAGATAGTACAGTGGAAAAAGTGCTTGTGTTGTTCCATGTGGTCCTGGGACCCACCAGGAATGATCCCTGATGCCAGAAGTAAGCCCTGGGCACCGCTGGGTGTGGGCTCCAAACACACACACACACACACACACACACACACACACACACACACACACACACACAATTGTCCACTTGGAACCTGGAGGGAATCCTAAGAAGCAAATACTTTTCCTTTTCTCTTATGCCTCTTGCACATCTAACAATTCTCCTGAGGGCCAAAGTCTAATCCAGGACTTTTTCAGTTTTTGCTTCCTATCTGATACCCCAAAGAAGTGCTCAAGGCCAAGGTATAGGAGAAATTGAGGTTGCTGAACTCCCACATCTGTGTTCTCCTCTTGTTACTCATAGCACTAAGCACCTTGGGTTCCTTGAACACATGTCAAGCAGGTTCTTGGGCATATCTCCTCTGCATGAGATTGCTTATTGGCTTATTTCTTACTGAACTGGACATATGAAAAGACCCTTTGGTCTATTTCCCTTTTCTCATTCCCTCCCTTCTCCCTCCTTCCCTCCATTCCTCTCTTTTTCCTTCCTTCCTTCCTTCCTTCCTTCCTTCCTTCCTTCCTTCCTTCCTTCCTTCCTTCCTTCCTTCCTTCCTTCCTTCCTTCCTTCCTTCCTTCCTTCCTTCCTTCCTTCCTTCCTCCCGCCCTCCCTTCTTTCCTTCCTTCCTCCCTCCCTCCCTCCCTCCCTCCCTTCCTTCCTTCCTTCCTTCCTTCCTTCCTTCCTTCCTTCCTTCCTTCCTTCCTTCCTTCCTTCCTTCCTTCCTTCCTTCCTTCCTTCCTTCCTTCCTTCCTCTCTGTTTGTTTCTTCTTTCTCTCCTTTTCTTCAATAATGTTCACTATTGAACATTACTGTAGCACTGTTGTCTCATTGTTCATCCATTTGCTCGAGTGGGCACCAGTAATGTCTCCATTGTGAGACTCGTTATTGTTTTTGGCATATCGAATATGCCACAGGTAGCTTGTCAGGCTCTGCCGTGCGAGTGGGATACTCTTGGTAGCTTGCTGGGCTCTCTGAGAGGGATGGAGGAATCCAACCTAGGTCGGCAGCGTGCAAGACAAATGCCCTAGCCCCTGTGCTATCTCTCCACTCCTAAATACTTTAATAATGTAACATACATACACATTGTTGTGTAACAGATCTTCAATAGTCAGACACATTATTTTATTTTTTACCTATTTCTTTATGTTTTGGGGTCACACCCATCAGTGCTCAGGGATTATGCTTGGCTCTGTGTCCAGAAGTAATCTTGGTAGTTCTTGGGGGAACTTCTATGTTGCTGGATTGTCTGCTTGCAAAGCAGTATCACCTGCTGTACTATCTTTTTTTGTCCGACATTCTTTTATTTTAGGGGCCCTGTCAAGTAGCGCTCAGGGGGCCAGGGGACACTCTCAGTGACTTAGTTGTGGTGGCTGTCAGCTCAGTGTCTGACTTGGCGAGGTGGCGCTACCCTGGCTCAGCGGTGCTGGTAGATACCAGGATCACGCTGGTAGTATGTGGCAGGGGTGGGGTTGTTGGGGGGAGGGTGGGAGAAGGCAGGTACTTCCGGGGATTGAACTGGGACCTAGCACATGGAAGCATCCACAGTTATCTCTGGTTTGTAGTATCATACACAATGACTTTCTAAGTATTCATTTCTTTTTATGCTCTCCTACATTGTTTATGTGCAATTTATGTTTACCTGGAATTCAAAGAAAAAAACACAACTTTCTAGCAGGTGCCAAACATATATACCTTAGGCCAGAGAGAGCATACAGGTGGGTAAGCCTTGTATGCTGATGACCCCTGCATCATGTATCCTTCTCCAAGCATCACCGGGAGTGACCTCTGAGCACAGAGCCAGGAGTAGTCCTTGAACAGAGCCAGATCTGGCTAAAGTGTCCTTTCTCCAAAATGTACCTCAGTAAGTAAGTAATATGAAATAAAAATAGATGTGCCCAGGTTTTAATAGTAGTACAGTTGAAGTTTGCTTTGAAATACATGTTTGTGGGAACTTTCCTGGTGAACTCAGCAAGTGCAACAATTTCAGAAGTTTAAGCACTGGCAGTTTAATGAAGCTGTTGACAGCTGAAGCTTGGGGCGGATGTGTGCAGGAGGGGGTGGTGGGGGGGCGGTGCTGAACTCCTAGACTGGTTAGGCTGGAACTGTTTGTATACGCTGGAACGCAGATTAAAACATCCTTTAGCGCCACCTTATGCTAAATTGAGCAAATTGCAACCATGCAGAGGATTTGACTGCACTGCAGCTGCACTTCTCAAGAATTGTAGCACTGTAGCACTGCCGTCTGGTCATTGATTTGCTCGAGCGGCCACCAGTAACGTCTCCATTGTGAGACTTGTTGTTACTGTTTTTGGCATATTGAATATGCCATGGGCAGCTTGCCAGGCTCTGCTGTGCGGTCGGGATACTCTCGGTAGCTCACCGGGCTCTCAGAGAGGGATTGAAGAATCGAATCCAGGTCGGCTGCGTACAAGGCAAACGCCCTACCCGCTGTGCTATCGCTCAAGAATTAGAGATAAGAAACCATTTAAAAATATATACATAAACGATAGGATGTGAATTTATTATGTTTTCCCTAATACACTTCTGTGCAATGTGCTCTTGAATTGTTTGATAATAGGACTTGCGATTAATTAAAAATACTTGTTCAGATAAACGTGGATTTTTTTTTAATCAGGCGCTCCTTAGTGTCACAAGGGTGCCCTAAGTCTAGCTTGGTATGAGGGCCCTAGGAGCGATTTGCCTGTGATGTGATTGGCAGGGGAGAACAGAGTTAGAGTGGCGTGGTGGCTAGAGAGGAGGAAAAGTGCTCTCTGCAGAGGCATGAAGAATCACTAGTAACAATGACAGTCATCAATTACAGGATGTTTGCTCTCTGCCAGGCCTTGATCTAAGCACTTTTTATGCATTAACTCACTTAATCCTCCCAACAACCCGCAAAGTATTGCAAGACTGATTTCCATTTTAAAGATCAGGAAGCAAGAGACTGAGGTTTATTACTAACTCAGCCAAGGTGATGCAGTTAAGGAGCCAAGCCAAGATTTGAACTTTGGACTTCACTGGGCGGCAGGGCTCACAGTGACCCCAGCACTAAGAAAGAAGTAATAGCTTCCACTTACTGAGCAATTACTGTGTGGGCTAAGTGCTTCCCTTGCTTCCTTTTCCTTCCCCATCACTTAGCCTGGTGAGGAAGGTACTGATTATCTTATTTTAAAAATCAGGAGCTGAGGCTCAGAGGAGTTGAGTAATTTAACCGAAGTCATCCAGCTGTCACAGGCAGAGTAGAAACCCCATTCTTAATCTTCAGCACACAATCCCGTGGCTTCATAATTGCTTTCATCTAATCACCATTCAAAAAGAAGAAAAAAATTGCCACAGTAAAATAGCGGTTTGGAATATTGCTGTATATATGCCTTCCTTTGCCAAAGTGAATCTTGGCTAGACGGAAGTGGAACTCTTCTCTTTTGCAATACATGTTTTCCTCCCTTTCAAGGAAACAATAGGATGTTTTCTTGTTCTTTAAAAGAAAATTTTTAAAAACTGAATTACCATGAGATATACTTTTGCAAAGTTGTTCAGGATTGAATTTCAGTCATACATTGTTCTAATACCCATCCCCAGATTAGAACAGAGACTAGACTAGACTAGACTAGAGACTGAACAGGATGACCACTCAATACCCCTATTGCAAACCACAACACCCCAAAGGAAAGAGAGATATCAAATTGGAATGCCCCGCCACAGAGGTGGGGTGGGGTGGGGGGGATGGGATTGGGAGAGGTGGGAGGGATACTGGGTTCATTGGTGGTGGAGAATGGACACTGGTGGAGGGATGGGCTCTCAAACATTGCATGAGGGAAAAACAAGCAGGAAAATGTGTGAATCTGTAACTACCCTCACTGTGACTCACTAATTAAAAAAAAATACACATCCGTTCATCACTTTTTCTTGATCTCTGAGGAGCACTTTGGCCATTATATGATGTGGTCAGACTGTAATTAAAAATTATAGCGTCTGCTGCTCATAAACAAAATGAATTTAATAGCCATGTTTTAGCAGCTGGCTCTGGGCTCAGGATCAATCCTGGTGGGACTCAGGGGACCATACGAGGTGCTGGGGATAGAATCCAGGTTGGCTATGTGTAAGGCAAGTATGCTACCTGCTGTACTAACTCTCCTGCCCATCCTACATTTTTTTTTTCCTAGTTGTTGGGAGGGCACACCCAGTTGTGCTTAGGGCTTATTGCTGGCTCTGTTTTTAGGACTGACCCTGGGCAATGCTTGGGGACAGATGCAGTGCCTGGTATTAAAATGAGGTCAACTTCAGGCAAGGCAAGCACCCCACCTTAAAAAAAAAAATACTAAAGCAAGAGCTTTGCTATCTTTTTGACCCCTATTTGTTTGTGTTCTCTTTGTTGTTATTTTGGGGTCACACCCAGGGGTGCCCAGGGCTTATTTCTGGTTCTGTGTTCAGGTTATTACCCCTGGTGGGCTTGAGGGACCATATGGAGTGCTCAGAATTGAACCCAGGTCCACTGCGTGCAAAGCAAATGCTCTACTGACTGTATTCTAGCTCTGCCCTGGTTGTTTTCTATCTTTTAATAGGGGCCACATCCACCAGTGCTTTGTGGGTAAACTTTCTCGTATACCTCCACATGAACAGTGTCTTTTGGGATTTTAGGGAGATGTCATAAATGATTAAACCACTGGCCAGCAATCATGGGAGAGGGACTGCAAATTCTGACACACTCATGAAAATGATTTGTTCTCCTGGCAACCAGCCCTCAGACTTAGGTGTGGCCTGAACGTCACCTTGGAATCAGAGGGGTAGCTCAAAGGCTGAATCCACCTGTCTTACAAGCATCAGGCTGTCAGCCACCTGGGCTGCCGGACCCCTGGAGCTCTGTGTGAGCCTGGCAGCTCAGCTGAATGTGGTCCTTGGCCGACAAATGATTTCTGGCTTCACTTTCAGGTATGTCTGAAAGCCCCCACTGAAGGGATGTGACCCCTGGGGAGCATTGAAACAAAGAAATGAGTGAACGCCAGTGCTAGGAAGTAGGACCCCTGGCAAGCACCAGGGTGACCCCAGAAGTGAACACTACAAGCAGAATGTGCATGAGCACCCCAACTGAATGTGTGTGACCCCGTTTGTATGTACACCCTCATGCACCCCAATGCGTGTGAGGCCAAGAATAGCTAAATTTTGTGAGAACCACAGCCAGCCATGTGCCTGATCCCTGGTTGTCAGAGGAGGGGGAGAGGGGGAAACTACTTAATTAAAAACAAGAACAAAACACCAGGGTAAATAAAAGGAAAGAAGTGAATCATCTCTCTCTCTCTCTCTCTCTCTCTCTCTCTCTCTCTCTCTCTCTCTCTCTCTCTCTCTCTCTCTCTCTCTTTGTCCACTTCTGTGCTCAGGGCTTACTCCTAGCTCTGTGCTCAGAGAGTACTGAGGGTTATGGGGATGAAACCGGGGCCTGCAGCATGTGGGGAAAGCACCCCATCTGCTATACCATCCCTCCAGCTCTAGAAACAAGTTTTTTTCAAACAAAAGCCACTACATGAATATAGCAACAGACATTTCTGTTGCTCTTACCACTTAAAACTGGAGCACAGCACAGTGGGTAGGGCGTTTGCCTTGCATGTGGCCGACTCAGTTTTGATTCCTCCATCCCTCTTGGAGAGCCCGGCAAGCTACCGCGAGTATCCCACTTGCACGGCAGAGCCTGGCAAGCTACCCGTGGTGTATTCCATATGCCAAAAACAGTAACAAGTCTCACTTGCAGACGTTACTGGTGCCCGCTTGAGCAAATCGGTGACCTACAGGATGACAGTGCTACCACTGAGGAAATACCAAGGATTTTCAGAGGTCTGTGTCAGAAATGTGGGCAAAGACCAAAGAGATATTATTTCTTCGATATCACAGTGCCACAGCATCTAAGAATAAACCTGGTGAACACCCTAGACTGACATCTGGAGGGGGACAGAAGCTCGGAAGGGGAATTCCTTACTTGATCAGTTTTTGCTGATTCAGAAGAGGCAGCCAGGAAGCTGAGTGGAGGTCTCACTGTGGTAGGGGGTTTGAAATGGAAGGACACAGATGCAAAGGGCAGGTATCCAGATGGATAAACTCTCCACTGCTTCTTGGGTAGGGAAGATCACTGTCACTGTCACTGTCATCCTGTTGTCCATCGATTTGCTCGAGTGGGCACCAGTAACGTCTCCATTGTGAGACTTGCTGTTACTGTTTTTGGCATATCGAATATGCCACGGGTAGCTTGCCAGGCTCTGCTGTGTGAGCGATGGGGTTGGAGCAATAGCACAGCGGGTAGGGCCTTGCAAGTGGCCGACCGGGGTTCGATTCCCAGCATCCCATATGGTCCCCTGAGCACCGCCAGGAGTAATTCCTGAGTGCATGAGCCAGGAGTAACCCCTGTTCATCGCCGGGTGTGACCCAAAAACCAAAAAAAAAAAAAACCAATTTGCCCTGCTGTGTGGGAGAGATACTCTCGGTGGCTTGCCTGGCTCTCCAAGAGGGACGGAGGAATCAAACCCAGGTCTGCCGTGTGCAGGGCAAATGCCCTACCTCTGTGCTACCGCTCCAGCCCGGGTAGGGAAAATAGCAATAAAAATAAACAAAGTCAGCCAGATCTGGTGTGACCTATATCTTCCTAGTCCAGGTCCAGGAAATCTCAAGCCAGGTGACTCAGTGCTACTGCCTCTATGAGCTTGAATATAGCAAATAACACTATGAAAGACCATAATCCTGATGTTAAGCCTTTCATTATTTTATGGACATTTTTCAATTTATTTTAGACTTTATAATTTTGATCAATTTTTGAGCTTTAGAGAACTACTAAGACAAAAAATATTTTAAAGAAGAAGTATCTCCACTGGATAGTTTGGGTTGGGAGCTATCTATCAGTGGTGGACACGTACCTTGCACTTGTAATGCTTTGAACTTTTGGCACTAAAGCATAATAAAACAAAAATCAGCAGAAGTATAAGAGGGTCAATGGAGCTCTCTCTCTCTCTCTCTCTCTTTCTCTCTCTCTCGCGCGCATACACACACACACACACACACTATAAAAACAGTCAAGAGAAGTGAAGGTAGTAAAGCAACACAGAACTAGAAGACAAATAGTGTATAGTAATGGCAAATGTAACCCTAGAGATAGCAGCAACTCCACTAACTACAGAAGGAGTAATGCTTCAATTAAAAAGTTTTATTCTTGAATTAAATAAGAATAAAAAAATAAAATTAAATAAGAATAAAAAGTTTTATTCTTGACTTATATTTAATTTTTCATCAGCGATGTATTATGATAAACACAATAAGAATACAGAAAGAGGGGACAGAGAGAGAGTAGCGGGAAGGGTGTTTGCTTTGCATGCGATTGGCTTGGGTTTGATCTTTTTCTTTACATATGGTCACATGAACCCCACCAGGAGTGATCCTTGAGTACTACTGGGTGTGATCCCCCCCAAAACAAACAAACAAAAAAGCCAACCAAAGAATACAGAATGACCAGAGGAAGCACAACATTAACCCCCTGAACCCAAATTGTTTTAAAATTTATATGAGACAAAAAAAAATTTAGGGAAGAACATAGTAAACTTAAAAGATTTTTACTTCATCAGGATGAAAGGTAAAATTCTCTAGAAATGGAAATCTTATTTTCTCTTAAAGTGATATATCAAAGTAGATGGAACAAAACCAAGAAGAACTATAATTCCTCATTGCAGCAAGGATTTAAATTTCTCTCATTTCACTAATTGTCAAGACATGGAGACAAAAAAACTCAGTAGAGATATTTAAACACATTTGACCAAACATCTATAGAATTATGTAGCATACTTTTCAAAGTCAGCAGAATATTTACAAAAGATGGCTCAATACTGAGAAAGTCTTAACAAAATGAAAGGAACTTATATAGAATATGTATTCCAGGATATGTATGATAGAAATTAATAACACAAGGATAAATAATATCCATTTGTTTAGAATTTAATCAGTCTGCATCTATATTAACTAAGAAAAACTCACAAGGGAATTAAAAAACAATTTAACATAAATAATAGCAAAAATGCTTCAAGTTAAAATTTTCAAATGGGGGTAGACTAAAATTTAGTAGAAAAATTTATTGCCTTCAATGCATATATTAAGGAAAAATAGTTGAAAAACTAATTATTCATCAATCTCAAGAAACTAGAAAAAAGGGTTGGAGAGATGGACAGTACAGAGATTAAGCACTTAGTTGGAGAGTTCAATAAATAACTAAGGAGAAAAAAAAGTCAATGTTTTTTATCTTTATTTTAAAATTATTTTTTGGGGGAGGGTTGATTTGGGCCATGCCTGGAGTTTCTTGGGGACTACTCCTAGCTTTGTTCTTGGAAGTCACTTCTAAATTTTTTTCCTTCAGTGCTCAGGGGACAATGCAGAACTGGGAATCAAATCAGCTATGGAACCTTTTTCTTGGTATAGAAGAGAAAAGCACACTTTCCAGCTAAACCTGGAGTTTAGAATAATCTTGTGCTAATATCTAATGACAAATATAAATCAATTTTATTTGAGTACAGTTGCAAAAATCCTAACAAAATTTTACAAGCCAAATCTAGTAATATATCCAAATTGGATTTATTTTGGGAAGTAAAAATCTAGCTTACATCAATAAATGGAAACAGTAATACTGAAAGATTATATCAGAAAGCCACCTGAACTGATTTAGGAAAACATTTAATGAAATTCAAAATCTCTTCATAATTAGGAGAAGTGTTTTTGACATATTAGGATTAAGAAGCATAGAAAAAAACTAGAGCGATAGCACAGCGGGTAGGGCATTTGCCTTGCATGAGGCCGACCTGGTTTAGATTCCAAGCATCCCATATGGTCCCCTGAGCACTGCAAGGAGCAATTCTGGAGTGCATGAGCCAGGAGTAACCCCTGTGCATCACCAGGTGTGACCCAAAAAGCAAAAAAGAAAAAAACTGGTTTTATTTTTGCACACTCCTATGATGCTCAAGACTTGCTCCTGGGTCATAATTAGAAGAAATATTTTTGGCATATTAGGATTAGAAAGAATAGAAAATAACTGGTTTTCTTTTATTTTCTTTGCCACACTTCTGTGATGCTCAAGGCTTGCTCCTGGCTCTGTGCTCAGGAATTTCTACTGGCTGGACTTGGGCACCATATACGGTGTGGGGGACTGAACCCACATCAGCTTCATGCAAGGCAAGTACCGTACTTGCTGTACTATCTCACCAGCTTCTACTAGTGACTTTTTTTCCTTTTTGGGTCACACCCGGTGGTGCTCAGGGGTTACTCCTGGCTCTGCACTGAGGAATTACTCCTGGCAGTGCTTGGGGCACCATATGGGATTCTGGGAATCGAACCTGGGTCGGCTGCGTGCAAAGCAAACACCCTACCTGCTGTGCAATAGCTCCAGCCCCCGCAGATGAGTTTTTAAGGATAGAGCACATTTAAATAAAACAAAGCAAAACTTAGGAAAACTTTCTCTGTATATTCACCATGACGAGCAAAGAGAGGCTTCTAAAATCTCAGGGCTAGGATGAATGGAGACGTTACTGAGACCGCTCGAGAAATTCAATGATCAACGGGATGATGATGATGATGATGATGATGATGCTGGTGATGATGATGATGTTATTCTTATAATGTTTTCACAGCTAAAAATCTGGTTAGTTTCCCAGGACTAGCTCATTCCTAAAATTCATAAATAATTTTATTTGGGCCAATCATGTGCAAACCAGCCTTTATCTAACTCGCACACTAAATCAATATTTCCCCTGGCTGGGATCATCTCAGGTAGATACCAGGCCGCTGGAAAATATCCCCTGGCTCAAAGTCCACCTTTATTATTCAAACTGGCCAACTCTAGACTCCCCTGCCTTTCCTTTCAGGATTCCCAGCATGAGACCTTTGGGCCCAGGTTGTCCTTCCCTCCTCTCCTTCTCCGGACACATTTGGTGTTCTCCATCAGGTCCCATGCGATGGGCAGTTGGACTGTCTTTCAGAAAATACGAGTCACTGTCACTTTCACCCCATTGCTCATCAATTTGCTCGAGTGGGCACCAGTGACGTCTCCTTTGTAAGACTTGTTGTTACTGTTTCTGGCATATCGAATACGCCAGGGGTAGCTTGCCAGGCTTTGCCATGTGGGCGGGATACTCTTGGTAGCTTGCCAGGCTCTCCGAGAGGGACAGAAGAATCGAACCCAGGTCAGCCACGTGCAAGGCAAATGTCCTATCCACTGTACTATCGCTCCACATATAAGCAATAAATTCTTTAGCCTGAGTGGTGAAGTTGGAGGCAAAATGACACTCTTCAGAGCCACAAGACAGCAGCAACCATGCATTTGGAGTTTTGGAAATTTTTGAACTGGCCCGTGGGGCTGTCCAGAGCCTAAAAACCGAAAGGGTTCTAACCAAAGCCCTGGACAATAAGCCATGCAACAAATGGCCACGGAAAGTTACTTTTTCGTTATAAGTTATTTATTTGGGCCTTCCAAGCGATGCTCGGAGTGTGGGGAGGAGGGGGAAACTGGCAATACTCAGTCATTTAGGTCAAATAGTTTTATGTTCAGGCCTGGTGGTGTGGTCATGTTCAGGACCTGTTGTGCAGGGGCTCTCAGAGCTACCACGGCAGTGTTTGGAGGGGCCCTGCTGTGTGGGGATTAAACTCAGGGTCTCGCTCTTGCAAGGCACATGCTCCATTCCTTGGAGTCATCTCCCAGGCCCCTGGTTAGAAGTTATTTTGGGGGCGTGGAGTAGGGTTTGGGCCTTACCTGAAGATGCTCAAGGCTTACACCTGGCTCTGTGCTTAGGGATCACTCCTGGTAGGGCTCAAGGGACCATATGGGGTGCTGGGGATCAAACGCAGTCAACCCCAAGCAAGGCAAATGAGCTACGCACTGTATTATATTATTACTCCAGCCCCCACAGGTTATAAGTTTAGAAGACCTTTGGGCCTAGGTTTTCCCTCCCTTCTCTCTGTCTCCTGACACATTTGGTGTGTTCCATCTGGTCTTGTAAGACGGGCAGTGGGTTTGTCTTCTATCATTATTGCTAAAATACTTGTCATTTTCTTTTCCACTTTTTCTTCTTTACTTTCTTTGCACCTAGAATTTCCTCTAGGCTGTAGAACAAATATGAAGCAATAATCCAGTATTTGTTGGGAGGGTAGGAGTGTGATGGTGTAAATACGAGAGAGAGAGAGAGAGAGAGAGAGAGAGAGAGAGAGAGAGAGAGAGAGAGAGAGAGAGAGAGAGAGAGAGAGAGAGAGAGAAAGAGAGAGAGAGAGAAAGGGAAATGCTCCTTTTGATATGGTTTATTGCAGCAGTTCCACTCAGAATGATGACAGAAATAACGAGGAAAAAGAATAGTGGCTTTAAAAATGATTTGGCAGCAATTTTATTTGTTGTGCAATAGAAAGGCTAGCCCGTGGCTGGATATGTAGATTTAGGAGTAAACTTTCAAAGCATGCTCAGGAGGCATGCCTGGTAATCCTATTATCTGATAACAGGATTTGTGCACATACCTCCCACATGCAGTATCAGTCCCCTCCCCCCCGCCTTTAGCATCGCTGTGAAATGCAATTTGTGTGCAGATGAAAAGTTTATAGAACATGGGCCCGTGCCATGAAGCGCAACAAAGCCAGCACACCGTGTGGCGAGGTTTCTGAACCCAACCCCTGTCGTTCCCGCTGTCTCCCTCCTTATTGATTTCTGTCCCTTGGCCAAGCTGGCTTTTGTGATGGTCTGCATCAACCCAGAAACTTGCAAAGTGAGCTAATCAAATAGGTGCAGCTAAAAACCAACCCTGCATTTCCAGGAGGTTTTGGAACCGTGCCACGCTCAGGAGGCGGAGATGTGATTGGGTCGAACACACAGGGGCAGAGCAGAAAGGGTGGAGGAGGCCAAATGACAGACACTTCGGTGGCTTATTTTAGAGAATTAGGCCAAGTCCAAATAAATGCTTGAGGGATGAAGCCTTTGTCTTTCGGAGCTGCTAGATCCAGGGCGTAAACAACAGAGATAAATGTTCTGGATGCCGGTGGGCCACGGTGAGGGTGGTGCAGGGTTTTTCCTGGGACGTTTCTCTTTGGAGTGCAGATGCTCATAATCTTGCTATGTCCTCACATAGTCCTTTTCTCACAAGACCTCTCTGTCTCTTCTTGAAAGGACACAGCAGAGGAAACGGGCGAAGAGGGAAGGGAGGTATGGGAGGCGAGTGTTAGTGTACACTTACAGGCCTCTTAAGCTGTATTCCCCTAACACCCAGGGCCAATTGTATAGTTTGGTACAGCAATACAATTTTTTTTAAGAAAAGGACACCAGTCAGATTCAACTTGGGCTGCACACTGATTATTTTTCCTGAATTATCTTCATAAGGGCCATTTCTCCAAAAATTTATTACATAGAAGGGACAGGCTTCAACATATGACTTTTGGGAATTTAGTTTATCCATGAGAGAAAATGGCGTAGTCACCACCTTAAAGGTACAGCCTTGCAGGATAGGGAGATAGTACAGCTGTTACGGTGCTTGCCTTGTAGGTAGCTGACCCCACATTAATCCCCAATGCCACAAGGTCTCCTGAGCAACCCCTATGATCCATCCCCAGCACTGAGGCAAGAGCAGCCCCAGCACCTCTGGGTGTGGCTCTAACCCCACCCCGAAAATGAGGTCTTACTATTTCCACTTTAAAATTATCACTGCACCCCCAAACACTCATGTTCTACTTGTCTTCTTTATGGGCAGACCTTCTAATTGTGATGTATCTTCACATAAATGTCACACAAAAAGCAGCAAACTTTAGTGAGAGAAATTGCTGTGAAAAAAATGGAATATATTCTGCTCATTACTTTCTTTGCTAAGAGTGATAAAATGTGATTGCTATATTTATTTTCACAGAAAGGGGTTATGTGGTAAATTTAGATGTATGCATATTTTTATTATTTCCAATAAGACAGCACTGTAGCACTGTCTTCCCGTTTTTCATTGATTTGCTTGAGTGGGCACCAGTAACATATTCATTGTGAGACTTGTTACTGTTTTTGGCATACCGAATATGCCACGGGTAGCTTGTCAGGCTCTGCCGTGCGGGCTGAATACTCTCGGTAGCTTGCTGGGCTCTCAGAGGGATGGAGGAATAAAATAGTATATGGCTTAAATAATGTATAATCATTCAATATACAATTGATTAAACAATAAGGATAAGATAAATTGAGTTAAGGGGAAACTCTAAACCATTAAGATAGCATGGAACTTGGGTTTAGGAACTCTATGGGTGTCTGATGGAGAAATAAGTTATTCTAGGTCTTTTCCTTCTCATTCCTGGAATAAGCTTGCCTATTTCTATAAAAAATATTCCTCTGGAATATCTAGAATATCTGGATATCTTTAATCTGTTGATTGATTTTCCTTCTCTTTTCAATAAGTATTTAAAACTAAAAATGTCCCTCATGATTCTGACTTATGAACAACACACAAGTTTTAATTGTATTTTACTTACAGAAGAGTGGGGAGTGCCCTTTCTTAAGACATAATTTGGAGTATATACATCATTTATTTGAAATTCTTTTGCATAGGCTGACTTCTTTCTTTTCTGCATTTTCAATTTATCTCAACTTCTATTCACATGGATATGGGTCATAAATATTTGTTTTATACTTTGGGCAATAATCCAATGCAAATTTATTACTTCTGTTGCTAAAATAATTTTAGCTTTGACCATTAGAAATTCTTTTTGTTGGGTCCTGTGCCCTGTGCCCTCTTGGAATAATCACATTGACTCCGTGTGTGTGTGTGTGTGTGTGTGTGTGTGTGTGTGTGTGTGTGTGAGAGAGAGAGAGAGAGAGAGAGAGAGAGAGAGAGAGAGGGAGAGAGAGAGGGAGAGAGAGAGAGAGAGAGAGGACATATGTATAGTTAAAACACCTCTTGATTTATTGACATTACAAGCTGCTTCAGGTTGATATTTCTATTCCAATTTTAGTCATTTCTCCAAGGAGCATCCCCTTTAATTGCCCACATTTTCAAGAGAATGTTACAAAAACCAACATCTGGTGCCACATATGTTTATTTCTATTTTATTCAATTTTTAGGTCTGAGTTGACAGGACAAAGAAATATATGTGCACATATGTATGTACTAACTTCCATATCTGTACACATATACGTATTTCTAAATTTTTTCTATGTAACTTTCTTACATTGGTACCTGAATCTGACACTTTGCTATATCCACCATTCTAGCTTCCTCCTCCTCTTCTATCAATTTGTACTTCAACAGTGATAAAGCTGACTCCTGGCCATTTAAATGAATCTGTTATCTACTTACATAACTGATTCCAGTATGCATGTATCATAATTGATAACCTTACCTCTACAGGGAAAAATGATCAAGTACCTTTTATTTTCAGTTTTTTTACTTATTTTCCAAAGTGACTTAATATTTTTTACGGAGTATATGTATACCACACGAGGCAATATTCCTTATATTTTATATAGTAAATATTCATTTATATGCATACATATATTCTCTCATTCTTAATTTTTTTGTACCTTTGAGATTCTCTCTGGGATTATCTATCTTTATCTGAAGAAAAACCTTTTCATTTTCTTCACAAGTCCTCTATGGATGGATTCTATCTGAATATATCTTAATTTTACTTTTATCTTTAAACAATAGTTTGAGTGATTATGAACTTCTAGGTTACTGTAATTTCTTTTGGCAAATTAGCTTCTGATTTCTATGTTTTTTGTTGAGAAGAAGGTTTGTTCTTCTGTTTCCCCTTTCAAACTATCCTCTTTTTTCGTCGCCTTAAAAATTCGCTTCTCGGACACTTGGGAAGTTTCGGGCTGGGGCTGGCACCGGCTCCGTCCCACGCTCCACCGGGATTCGAACCGGGTGGCCATGCATTGGCATGGCCGCTCTGCTGCTGTATACCCAACATCCGGAGCCAGATGGATGACTTCTGAACCCAGCAAGTGCTCCCAACCATGTCCCCAGAACAGCAATGCACTGGGACTGTAAGCTGTGCTATGCGATTTCTGGCAGAATTTTCCCTGGACTTTATACAGAAATCCAAAACCACGTGGACGCAACAGCGCGGACTGAACATTTATAATTGTCAGCAATGTGAAATGGTTCCTTTTGAACAGGCCTGGCTTGAGGGGGAAACTCCAAATAATAACAGTAAGTTTTTGTTGAAATATTGAAGGTTATTAATGTAGCAGCTACCTCTCTGGACTGTGAACTAAGCAAAAGCCTCATGCTGGCCAACGCGGCGTGGCGTACACCATACTATGAGGCGCGGGAAGGGGGATGACGGGAAAAAAAAAAAAGGGAAAAGGAAAAAAAAAAGAGAGAAGAGTTATGTACTTGTAGCAATGGGGCTCCATATCTCTTCATTCCCAGCAATGGAAAACTAATTATCAAATGCCTCCTTGGTAGTAGGTCTGTCTCTCTTGGGTGGAAACTCCAACAACTATAGTGAGTTTTATAGTGAAATATGGAATGTAATCAAGGTAAAGAGAAAATGAAGTGAAATTCATTAGTAATACAGTAGGGGGTAGGGGGTGGGGGCGGGGGTATATTGGGGGTTTTGGTGGTGGAATATGGGCACTGGTGAAGGGATGGGTGTTTGAATATTGTATAACTGAGACATAAACCTGAGAACTTTGTAACTTTCCACATGGTGATTTAATAAAAAGTTAAATAAAAAAAAATTCGCTTCTCTGGTTTTCAGCTTATTTACTCTATATACTAGTTATACTTTCATTTGTAATTACTCTAATTTGTGCTTTAATTACTCTAATTCTAAACAGATGATTTGAAATCTTCCATCAGGTTTTTTTGTTATTGTCTTTCTTTTTATTAAAATTATTTTAAATTGAATTACTGTGGGATATAGAGTTATGAATCTTTTCAAGATTGAATTCCAGTCATATAATCATCCAACACCTATCCTTTCACTAGTACCTCTTAATTTTCAACTGTACTGTTGCTGGGAATAGTCTTTATGATACTAATTCTTTTTTGGCTTTTGGGCCATAACTCTCGGTGGTCAGGGCCTACTCCTGGTTCTGTGTTTGGGGGTCACTCCTGGTAGAGATAGGGGATCATATGCAGTACCAGGATTGAACTGGAGTTGGCTTCATGCAAGGCAGCCACATTATCCTCCATACTATCTCTCTAGCTCTAATACTAATTCTTTCAGATATGTGAGACTTGATTTAGAGCTGAGTAAATGACAGATTTATTATCTGTGAATTTAAGAAGAATGTGTATTCTTGGGAATAGTAGTATATAATACTAGGAGGTTGACTCCATAGCTTGGAACTTGGCCTCACATGCTGGGGGAAAGTCATACCAAATGGAGAAGGGAACACCAAATAAAATGAGATCCCTTGTGGTAAGGGAAATGCATGCTGAAAGTGACCGAACATGATGGCCACTCAATACCCCTACTGCAGACCACAACACCCAAAAGGAGAGAAAGAGAACAAACTGGAATGCCCTGCCACAGAGGCGGGGTGGGGTTGGGGGGATGGGACTGGGGGTGGGAGGGATATTGGGTTCATTGGTGATGGAGAATGGACACTGGTGGAGGGATGGGCTCCCGAACACTGCATGAGGGAAAAACAAGCACGAAATGTATGAATCTGTAACTGTACCCTCACTGTGACTCACTAAATAAAAATTACAATAATAAAAACAATTTCTAATAAAAGAATGTGTATTCTTGGAATTGGGGATATTGCTCAATGGTCATGGGTGCACATCTTGCATGAGCTGGGAGCCCAGTCTAGTCCCTGCACTGCATGGCCCCCAGCAGCAGTGGCTACAGCACGGGGATCCCCAGAGCACTGCTGGGCCCACACAGTACTGCACTGAGGTCAAAGCATTGAACCATCAGATTCTGTGGACCAAGTATAGTCAGGGCTGCTCCCTGGCCCCCTGAGTGTAGCTTGGAAGGTCCCCTGACTAGTGATAACTGCATAATTTTGGCACTTGGTAGTATTTCTTTTTTGAGGGGATGGGGTTCAAGCATTGTTCATTAGGCCTCCCCCAGCATTCTTAGCCAACTGGACCTGTAGTTCAGTGCAAGAGCCTGAGGATAAGATGCTGCTTAGATACTGCGGTCAGGGACTGCTGTGCCACACACAGTGATTAGGACTCGCTCCTGCCTCTGTGTTCAGGGATCATGCCTGGTGGTGCTGGGGATTGAACATGGGCCAGCCATTTGCAAGGCGAGCAGAGGGGTGCATTTCTTTTTAAGTACTGTCATTTTCAACCTTTCTAAGCCTGAAGCATTGCTAGTGGCTATTATTTGCTGTCAACTTAAATTTCAGAAATGATCTTTTTTTATTTAATCGATTTCAAAGCCATTTACGTTTATTGTGATTATGGATATATTTGGTCTCGTAAAAGTTTCCCTAAATCTGTCTTACTTTTGGTTATTTTTCCCTTTTCCTTTTAGAGCTTGATTCAGTGTTTTAGTTAAATTATTTCTTCATCTAAGTTCCTCTGCTTATGGATAAAAAATAATAAAGTGTATTAAAATAATACTAAAATTGTTTCTTACACATTCTATTTAAGTACTTTTAAAGCGAGCCAATATGTTAAAAGTTTTCTGGAAAAATGCAGGGTCTTACAACACTTCCTGTTACTCATTTCTGATTCAGATGCTATTGGAGGCAAAAGCTTTAGTTTTATTTTTTTTTGCTTTTTGGGTCACAACCAGCGATGCTCAGGGGTCACTCCTGGCTCTTCACTCAGGAATTATCCCTGGCCGTGTTCAGGGGACCATATGGGATGCTGGGAATCGAACCCGGGTCAGCCGCATGCAAGGCAAATGCCCTACCCGCTGTGCTATCACTCCAGCCCCACAAAAGCTTTAGTTTTACACTTTATTTTGAAACACTATATTTATATCTCTTCCTGTTCTTCCTCTTCTTTATCTTTCTTTTCCCTTGCCCTTGTTCTTTCCCTCCTGTGTGTGTATATATATATGTATATATATACACACACATGCATACATATATATATATATATACACATACATATATGGGCTGGAGCCATAGCACAGTGGGTAGGGTGTTTGCCCTGCATGCAGCCAATTCAGGTTTGATTCCTCCGCCTCTCTCAGAGAGCCCAGCAAGCTACCAAGAGTATCTCACCTATACGGCAGAGCCTGGCAAGCTACCTGTGGCATATTCGATATGCCAAAAACAGTAACAAGTCTCACAATGGAAATGTTACTGGTGCCCACTTGAGCAAATCGATAAGCAATGGGATGACAGTGATACAGTGATATAATGATATATATGTATAATATATATGTATATGTTAGAATACATACATTTTATTTTATTTATTAAAAATTTAAGATAAGCTTTTGGCTACACTCAGCAGTGCTCAAGGCCTACTCCTGGCTCTCTGTGCAGGGGCCACACCTGACACTGCTCAGGGGAGCATATGTAGTGCCAGGGATCGAGCCCGGGTTGGCTGCATGCAAGGCATGTGCCTTACCTGCTTTACTATCTGCCTGGTCCTAGAATACATACATTTTAGGATAATCCACATTTTTAGCAATTCATTTAATATTCCTTCTGTAGTCCAGACTTTCTTTATTTCTTTTTTTTTAAATTTATTTTATTGAATCACCATGTGGAAAGTTACAAAGTTCTCAGGTTTATGTCTCAGTTATACAATACTCAAACACCCATCCCTTCACCAGTGCCCATATTCCACCACCAAAAACCCCAGTATACCTCCCACCCCCGCCCCCCCACTCCTGCCTGCGTAACTGATGAATTTTACTTCATTTTCTCTTTACCTTGATTACATTCCATATTTGAACACAAAACTCACTGTGAGCTGCTCGTGTCCAAAGTAGTTCAGTTGGCCTCCGGGATCGTGCTCGTGCAGCAGCAGCAGTGGAAGGGCCCAAGTGACTGTTTAAATGGACACTGGCGGGCGGGCGGGTGCCGGATGGCAGAGCGCAAGGCTAACCTTGCACGGAGTTGTCCCGGGTTCGTTCCCCAACCACTGCCAGGAGTGATCCCTGAGCACGGGCCCTCCGAATGTAGTCCAGACTTTCTTAAGCAATATTTTTCTTTCTTATCGAAGTGCATTCTTCTGAAGTCCCAATGGTAAAGATCTGTGGGAGGCACTCGACAGGTTTTTGTTTAACAGAGAATGTCTTTATTTTCTCTTTTCTAAAAGGGTAATTTTATTTTGTACTTAATTTTAAGAGGATAGTTAATTTCAATATTTTGAAGCTATTATTTTCGCCTCGCTTTTTATTGGAACTGCTAAGCATCTAGTGATCATCTCTTTTCTTTCACATTGCAGGTTCCTTGTTGCCTTTTGTGGCCTGCAGTTTCACTATAATGTGCATCGTTGTGAATTCTTTTTAGTGATTTTTCTTGTCACACATGGACTTCTTTCATCTATGAGTTCATTTTATCAGTTCTTATTGAAATTTTGTCATTTTCTCCTCAAATATTTTCCCACTCTTTTCTTTTTTCTAGGACTCTGAAATGGATGTAATTCATTACTTTTTATACTATCCTTAATTTTTTTTTTATCATCTTCTGTATGGAACACCCTTGGTGATGCTCACGGGTTACTCCAGACTCTGCACTCAGGAATTACTTCTGGCATTTCTTGGGGGAGGGGCATACGATATGCTGGAGATCAAACCCGCACCAGCTGTAAGCAAGGCAAATGCCCTATCTGGTCTACTATCTCTCTGGTCCTATCCTGTCTTTTAATTTTTAATTTAATTTTTTTTATTGAATCACAGTGATATACACAGTGACAAAGTTGTTTATGATTGGGTTTCAGTCATATAATGTTCTAACACCCGTCCCTTCAACAGTGGACATTTCTCATCACCAATGGTCCCAATTTCCCTCCTTCTCCCCCACCTCCATCTGCCTCTATGGCAGACACTTTTCTACTTTTTTCCTCTCTCTCTCTCTCTCCATTTGGGCCTTATGGTTTGCAATACAATCTCCTATCCTTTCTAATCTTCCACTTTCTTTTTTTTTTAAATTTTTTTATTGAGCCACCGTGAGATACAATTACAAAATTCTCACGTTTGATATTCAGCTATACAATGGTTGATCACACATCCCTCCATCAGTGCAAACTTTCCACCACCAATATCCCCATAATCTCCCACTTTCTCTTTGGTCCACTGAGCCCACCAGGACTGATCCTTGAGCAGAGAACCAGGAGTAATCCCTGAGGACTACTGGGTGTGGTCCTAAAGCAAAACAAACAAGATATTAAAAAATATTTATGGAAAAGAGTATCCCAAAGTTTCTTCTTTTGCTCATAATTTTAGCAATGCAATGAAGGATAGTGTAGCCAGGGTATACTTATAGAATACGTATATTTATAAGCATAAACATACTTCCAGAATATTTATTTCTTCTTATTGCGGAAGAAAAAAATCTGAAGGCTTTCTTTCAAGGATCTCTTTAATAAGGTATAAAATATTTACAACATCTAGTTCTTCAGCTGAGTTGAAACAAGGTAATTCAGTCAACAAAACATATCTCATTTCACATGATCAAACAGTGTCCACAGAGCTCCAGCTTTATGATCTTCCATTCACTTATCTTGCGTGTGGAATGTAAACTTGCCATGGAAGGCTCGATTTAGAGTGTTCAAATGAGCAATTATCTTCTAACACCAACACAAATCACGCGCACAGTTTGGTGGATTGAAGATTACATACTGAAGAGACTTGGAGTGTCTGGCAAAACAAATAGAGGAGTCAGGGCTTCAGTGAAGCCAATGAGCTTCATCTCTTAAACAAGTTAGGGGGAAAAGAAATGAATTCCTTGATATGAATGAGATTGACAGTCCTAAATATATAATTTTTTATCCTAAAACCTGCATATATATCCTCAGCCTACAAAGATTTTCTGGGTGTAAAATTTGTTTTCAAGAGCAAGGTAGACTATTAAGAAGGTTGATAGCTACTTCCAAATCCTGCACTTAAAATTAAAAATAGATCGGATGAGGTGGAATCACCGATCACATTAATATAATATCATTTAAAAATAATCTTGATAAAATCTTGAGTTTAATACATTAGTCACACTTGCCAGATTAATATACAGATTCGGAAGTCATGGTGTCAGAGCCAGAACGGAAGTGTGGGTACCAGGAAACAGTGAGCCTACTCTTTGAAATTGCATCAGTCTTAGGTGGGTCTGGAATCACTGAATTTTTGTGTGAGACACTGATTTGCAGGTGGTGTTACTTGACAAATCATCAAGACGTGGCATACAGAGTTCCATCCTGGTTCGCATTTAAATGGTCTTATCAGGTCTTATGAAATGAAGTTTATGTTCTTTCCCCATCTCTGGATTGTGATTCTTTCCCCAGTACAATTGAGAGGCAAGACCAAGAGCTCTCTCTATGGTCTCTCCTGGGACTATCATTTTGTTATAAACCATGAAGTCTGGAGCATTCATCACACCTTCCCCTTACTGGCAAACTTAATATGCACATTATCAAGAGCAGATTCTCCCACCATGGACTTCAACAGATTCACAACAAAGAAAGTCTCCCCCCCGCCTTAAATATTGTATAATACATATTTTCTTCTTAATATTTTAAGGGGCTGGTGAGATAGTACAGGGAGTTCAACACTTGCCTTGCATGTAGCCTACCCAGTTTTGATCCCTGGCACTCCGTCCAGTCCCTCAAGCCTCACTAGGAGTGATCCCTGAATGCCAAACCAGAGGAATCCCTGAGCATAGCTGGTTTCATCCTCCACCAAAAAAATCCCCCACAAAAACCAAAAAAAACAAAGCAACCCCCAACACCTCCCCCTCAAATCCTATACACATTTTAATTGAAATAACTCAACTATTGTTATCTATCAATATCACTGGAGTGATAGCACAGCGGTAGGGCGTTTGTCTTGCATGCAGCCGACCCGGGTTTGATTTTTCCGCCCCTCTTGGAGAGGAGGGCAAGCTACCGAGAGTATCTTGCCCACATGGCAGAGCCTGGCAAGCTACCCATGGCATATTTGATATGTCAAAAACAGTAACAACAAGTCTCACAATGGAGACGTTACTGGTGCCCGCTTGAGCAAATTGATGAATAACGGGATGACAGTGATACAGTGACAGTGATTGTTATCCATCATTTCTTCTTGGAGAATGAAGTCACCTCTGTCATGTATGTATGATCGTTTAAGTGACTTCCTGAATTTGTCTTTAGGATAAAACCTTTGAAGTAAAGTAGGAAATATAAAGAAATTAGCTCTTTGGAGTCATTATCAAAGTCTTTGGATCAACTTTTGCTTGAAGCTTGGTTGAAATTTTCAGTTTATGAGCCAATATGTTGTCTTCCTTTTATGAACCAGATGTGAGTTTTGGTCATTTTCAGTTAAAAAGAATCCAACGGGGGACTGGAGAATTAGAATAGGGGGTAAAGCACTTCACCTTGGATGCAGATGCATCAGTCTAAACATAGTTCAATCCCCTGCACCACTAGGGTTCCCTCCAGAGCACAGAGCCAGGAGTAGCCCCTGAGCACTGCTAGGTGTGGCAACTCTTGGCCTCAATTCCAATGAAAACATTTTCAATGAGAATAACTTGATCATATGACTCAATTTCAGATTTACAAAATAACATTATCTAAATTTTATCATAATTAATGGAGTTTGGGGCTACCCATGGTTCTGTGCAGGGATCAATCACTGCTGGTGGTGCCTGGGGGACCATCCATCCATCACGCAGAGAATTAAGCCAGGATTGGCCCAATCCTGGAGACCAAGGCAAGCACCATAAACTCTAGATGATCTCTCTGGCCTTATTTATTTATTTATTTTTATAAAGGAGTTAATTTTTTTTTTAGAACAAGAGATTTATTATTGAGCTAGCTTCTCCAGTGAACTGCAAATGCGACTCCTCTGAAATATTCTCTTTGAGGAACGTACCTTGCATGAAGTGGAAGCATGCTTGTTCTGGGCTTTTGAGTACAGAAACGTCATCTCTCTACTCAAATTCTGAGGAATGAGGACTTGTAGACCTCCTATGCAGTGGTTTTCAACCTTTTCATGCCTGCAGACTGGTACCCTTCCTCTATCTGGTTGAAAGCAAATATTATTTGAAAATGGATCTGAATTTCTTTCAGGAGTTAGGTAGTGGAAGCTTGCAAAAAAATCTGTGATTTACAGTCAGAGAAATCTGTTGTAGAGCAAACATTAAGGAATGAGCAGCCTGGGCATACCCTGTTTCCAGAGACTATTTATTGAAGGGAATTCATGGAGGCATGAGCTTAGGAGGTGTGTCATCACATTTCAGGAAAACACACACACACACACACACACACACACACAGACACTGGATTGTGATTCCTTCTCCAGTACAATTGAGAGGCAAGACCAAGAGCTCTCTAAGCTTTCTCCTCGGACTATCATTTTGTTGTAAAACATGACTTTGGCGCCTGAATTTTGGGGTCTACAAGTGGGATTCAATCATGCATGCATTCGTTCATATTTCATTTTTAGTTTTGCATTTTTGCTTTTGGGTCACATCCAGCTGTGCTCAAGAATCACTCCGGGTGGACCATATGTGAAAAGCAAATGCCCTTCCTACTGTACTATTGCTCCTGTCCTCATTATTTTTTTCATCTAAGATTTTCTTCTTTTTTTTTTTTAACATTTGCTTTTATGGAAGAAAAGGAATTAGATTCAACTCGTAGATGCTGATGGCAAAGTAAACCTTTCCGTAAGTCCCATGAGGAAGTCCGTGGTTCCTCAGACAGGGCGGTGATCAGGCAGTAACCTGGAAGAAAGAAATTGTACTGCTCTCCGTGTTCCACAGAGGGGCACTCCAAGCTCATCCCTGAAAACGCCTGCTGGGCTGGGTGAGCTGTGGTAGAAAGGGCTTTCCTTCATACCTAGGGATTGTTACAAGTGGGTAGAATTAAAAGCACATTTGCAGGGCTCTGTGTGTATGAGGCAAAGCAATTTTAATATCAGTCACTATGGGACAAAGCGACGTTCTAAATTAACTCGCATTTAAAAAGTAGCAGATGCTTTAGACTTGAAAGCAAATCCCACTTAAGGTTTGTTTGGTTCTCCATGACACAATGCTAAAATAATCGCACCCACGACGGAATAATTTGGGGGGCAAGGTAGATCTCTTTTAAAGCTCTCCAAACCGGGGCTGGAGTGACAGTACAGCGGGTAGGGCGCTTGCTTTCTATGCGGCCGACCAGGGTTCAATCCCTGACGTTCCACGCGGTTCCCCTAAGGTGCGCACCGCCTGGAGTGGTTCCTAAGCGCAGAGCCAGGAGTAAGCCCCGAGCATCACCGGGTGTGGCCCCCACACAAAACCAAAAAGCGCTCAGGAAACTGCTGTGAGCGTGTTTGGAGAAGGCTCACACACTCACGCCGCCCTTAGAAGAGGCAGTCAGAATGCGAATTGCGCGGCGACAACCGGTATTCTAGGTCGAGTTAACTCCCCACCACCCTTGGTCCAGCTGGGACGACCACCTTTCCGCATTTCAAAGGCTCTGGAAGCAAGTCCAAATCAGCACCAGGTGCAGGCGGGGTCACGCTGCTTTGATACTATGAATACGCGTGTATGACATAGCCCTTATAAATCTTTTTTTTTTTTTAAACATTCCAAAATGAAATCATCAAAGGGGCGACTCTTACCTTTCCGAGTAAATAAAAAAAGAAAGTCTTTGAAGACCAAAGGCCGGAACGCGGGCGTCAACGCCGCCTCGCGCGCCGAGCCCCCCTTAGTCGCGCCGAGGCGCGGCGACCCGGGGGCCCAGCTGAGCCGAACCCACGCGTTTCCGGAGGCGCGGGGCGCGGGGGGCGCGCTCGATGCACTCCCCCCGCCAACCCCCGGCCCACGGAAAGGGCTAATTGGTTTTGCAACGGCACCGCGAGTTGAAAAGGCAGCATGAAAGGCCCTCGGGAGCCAGCAGCAAGCCCAGATTGCCAGGCCGGCGAGAGCCGCGGGCTTTGAGGGTCCCCGGGGCGAAAGGGGCAGGGGCGGAGGCCCCGGCCGTGGGCAGATGGAACCGCGGCTCCCGGGGCCGGCGCGCAGGGGGCGGCCGCGTCCCCCTCTTGCCACGCGGGCCAAGTTTATTCCTGGCGGCCGCGAGCTGCAACAGGAAACGTCCTGGGCTTTCATGTGCGCCGGCGGGCAGCCGCGGGCACCTCCCGGCGAGCCCTGATTAGGCGGCTGCGTGCTGCCGCATTTGAAGTTCACCATTTATTATTAAAGAGAAGTGGCGGCGGCGAGTTCTGAGTCCCCCCAGCGCGAAATAAATATTTACTAAACAAGAATGTTCAGCCAGAGAGCACCGGCTCCGGCCGGCTTCCGAAATCCCCGGCGAGGGCCCCAAGGGCCTCCCCCGAGGCGGGGGTGGGAGGGAGGGGGCAGCATTGCTCTGCCCGGGGGCTGGGTCCCCTCCTCTCCCAACCCTCCTTTGGGAATCCCCGCAAAGGGACTCGCCGGCCTCGGCCTAACGAGGTTGTCTGGGGCTTGAAATGATTTTATAGGGATCTTTCTCCCATAAAGGGTTTGGCGAGTGCCTAGCTAAACTTTGACCCTTGCGTTCAAGATTCGTTTTAAACCAACGAAGTGTTTTATCCCTCCCACAATTAAAAAGGATCGAGGTGTATTGCTGCCACGCCAACATGAGGATTTCTTAGTATGTATGATCCAAGGACTACCCAATTTTTTTTTTCTTTTTGGGTCACACCCAGCGATGCTCGGGTCTTACTCCTGGCTCTAGCACTCAGGAATTACTCCTGGCAGTGCTCGGGGGAACCATATGGGATGCTGGGAATCGAACCCCCGGTGGGCCGGGTGCAAGGCAACCACCCTACCACCTATTGCTCTAGCCCCCCGACTACCAAATTTTTGAGCACTCAAACGAGAATATTTAGACCATTTATTTGGCAATTCACTTAGAGTAGATCAGAGTTGTTAGGAAGTAATCATGCTTCTCTTGGTTTTTTTTTTTTCTACAACTTAAAAATTTTACTTTCTCCTTAATTATTAGATTAAGACTGTAATTGTAGGAATCGTAGAGTATACATGTATCCACACCAGTATGTTATCACCATCTCCAATTTATTATTTATTTACTTCTTTCTAATGTACATTTCCCACCACCAGTGACCAGCTTTTCTCCCTCACCCTTACCTCGCTGCATCTATGGCAGACACTTCCCCACCCCCCACTTCCTTTTGGGCATCATGGTTTGCCATGCAAATACCGAAAGGTTATTCTGTTTGTTCCTATACCTACTTTTAGCACACAGTTCTTATCCAGAGTGAGCATTTCCAACTATCATTGTCAATAGTGTTTTTTTCTCTATCACAACTGCCTTCTCCTCCAGAACCTGAGGTAGGCTTCCAATTGTGAACCAGTCGTCTTGGCCTATGTTCCTATTGTCTTTGGGTATTAGTCTCGTGCTATTTTTTTTTAATGTCCCACAAATGTGTGTAATCATTCTGTCTGTCCCTCTCCATCTGACTCCTTTCACTCAGCATGGTATTCTCTTATGTCCATCCATTTATAAGTGAATTTCACCGCTTCGATTTCCCTAAGAGGTGCATAGTATTCCATTGTGTAGATGTATCATAGTTTCTTTAAGCAGTCGTCTGTTCTTGGGTATTTGGGTTGTTTTCAGAATCTGGCTATTGTGAATAGTGCTGCAATGAGCATACAAGTGCAGATGTCATTTATGCTATGTTTTTTCATTTCCTAGGGTATATTCCATGAAGTGGTATTGCTGGGTCTTATGGAAGCTTGAGTTCTAGTTTTTAAAGGAATGCCCATATTGTTTTCCAATAAATGCTGGGCCAGTCGGCATTCCCACCAACGATGAATGTGAGTCCCTTTCTCCCTGCATCCATGCCAGCACTGGTTGTTTTTATTCTTTTTGATGTGTGCCAGTCTCTGTGTGAGATGATATCTCATTGTTTTGATTTGCATCTTTCTGATGATTATCGATGTAGAACATTTTTTCATGTGCCTTTTGGCTATTTGTATTTCTTCTTTGAGGAAGTTTCTGTTCATTTCTTCTCCCCACTTCTTGATGATGTTGATCATCTCCAATTTTGTCTCATGTTTTTAAACTGGTCCTTTTTGGTGAGAATATTCTAATGATGTTAAATAACTTTTAAAAAATCACCAATTGCTGAACATGGAGATGGTTTCCAGTTTCAGTTTTCATATATTGAACAATTATTTTCTTCAAACAATAATTTCTTTTGATTATTCTGTTGGAAATATTCTCATCTATGAATTACCCAGACAAAGCATATGAGAAATATTAAGCTTCTTAGACAATATGAAGTGTAAGTTGAAGGCATTTAATAGATAAAATAAGCACTTGAATTTGTAATAAATTAATTTGATTATAAACTAACTTAAATATTAAAATATGAGTGCTTTCAGAACTTAGTGATTATTTGCTCCTCACCATATAGCTGATACAATATCAGGCACCTATTTGCTACTCAACTTTTATTCGCTGAATTAATAAAAGGGAGAATAATTGTTAGTAGCTGTTTGAATTTCTTATTTTGTCAATTGCTGTTTCATACCTGTCATTTATCGATTATTGTGACAGTTGTCTTTTTTGTAAACAGTGTTTTTCTTAATAAGTATTTAACCTTTTGTCATATATGTTGCTAATCTCTCTCCCCTCCAGACAGTATAAGTTGATGTCTCAGAGATTTTTTTTTTTTATTTCTGGAGTTAAAAAAAAATCAGTTAATTATTATGAATTTGTGACACTCTTTTAACTTGCTACAGCTAATACTGAGTGATCTGAAACAAGACAGTTTGCATATTTTAGATAATATGACAATATTATCTAATTTAGATAATACAATTTGCTTTGTCCTTTTTAATCTACCAAATTTTTCTTGGGTCTTGGATTTTTTTCCCCCAGAACATAATGTGTAAAGTAAAGAGGCAACACAACCTTAGTTGTAATCAGATAAACAGATTATGAAGACCTGTTGTCATTCTAAGATCTGTCAACTCCTTTGTCCCCAAACAACTGTCCTCCAAGTGCTTGCTGTCCTTCCCTTTTTCCTTTTCATTTCTTCATTATTAGGAGGGACATGACTAGAGAAAGGATCTTTGATTCTTATGGAGTTTTCTGCATACATTTCACTCCAACTGAACACAAAGTTCCCTAGAGTAACCTTTGTTGTTGGAGTCAAGATAATTGTGTTAGGAAACATGGATTAGAAAGAGATGCTAGGGACTGGAGCGATAGCACAGCGGGTAGGGCATTTGCCTTGCACGTGACTGACTCAGGTTCGATTCCCAGCATCCTATATGGTCCCCTGAGCACCGCCAGGAGTGATTCCTGAGTGCAGAGCCAGGAGTAACCCCTGAGCATCGCCAGGTGTGACCCAAAAAGAAAAAAAAAAGAAGTGAGATGCTATTATTCAGAGTAATAATGGTGAACACTTTTGGAAGTATGGATATTTATTTATTCTCATTAAAAATTAAATTAAAGAACCATAATTTAAAAAGTTGTTTATAATTAGCTTTTTAGGCATATGATGTTCTAGCACCAATCCCACCAGCAATGTTAACTTTCTTCCATAAGTGTTCCCTCCTGTTCCCTCAGCCTGCTATCTTAACGGGGACATTTTAACGTTTGGTGATTGTAGTTTGAATCTCATGTTTTCAGTGTTGTTGAGTTTGTGCTTTGGTGGTGCTCACCATTCGGTGCTTAGGGGTCACTGCTAATGGTACTTAGGGGATCATATGTGATGCTGGGGATTGACCTGGGGTCAGCCGTGTGCAAAGGCAAGCACCTTACCTGCTGTACTCTCTCTGCCCCAGCCTTACCTTTATTTTCTGTGAATAAGTATTTCTTAACTTAGACACATGATGCAGAAGCCAAAAACTTATCTAAGACAAACCCAACTGCGCTTAAAGCACAAAAGCAAACAAAATTCTACAGTCCAGTAATTTTGTTAGGTTTGGCTTGAGGTTTAGGGAGGGGAGAGGAACATACTAGGAATAATTATTTTTCTTTTCTTTTTTCTTCTTCCATTTACACTAACTCAGGTTTACTCCAGCCCTATCTGATCTTGTCTGTGGCTATAGAGCCGTCTCTATCTGGGTTGCTGCTGGTCTGAATTAGAAACCACTCGGTGAACTCCCTCCTTGGAAAATTCTGGCTTCTGCTCAGAAGTGATCTATGTCTTGGAGAATTGTTTAAGAAGAAAGTTATTCAAACTTAGGAAGTAGTACAGTGGTTAGAGTGCTAGCCTGCACACATCTGTTCTGGGTTTGATTCCTGGCACCACATGTTCCTGAGAATATCGAGGCTGAGTCAGCATTTTTTCCCCCCCAAATGTAGGAGTACTGCTATTTATTCAGCCACTGATTAAGCTGACTGAAGCAGGCATGAGCTCCACATTACTTTTAAACATTGTCTTTCAATTTTTTTTTTCATAAAGACAGCCCGCACGCCCTGCTGTCTTCCCCGGGGCCCCTTGGAGGGGATGGGCTCCAGCTTCCCTCCCCACCCCGAGCAGAGCTCCCGGCAGCCGAAGACCACCGGAACCTAGCTACAGCCGTGCTGGAGGTCCCTCCCCACACGTTCGGACAGGCCTCATGCATGAAGGTACCGGCAGAGGAACCCAGGTGTGTGTAATCCCATCAACAGCCAACATCCAGAGAGAGACTTAAAAGCAAGCTCTCAGAAGCGTGGGGCCACAAAGCCTGCTTCTCCCTCTGGGAGAAACTGGCAATCTTCTGAGAGTTTCCTGCCCACATGGGACAGCCTTGCAAGCTTCCCATGGTGTATTCATATGCTAAAGCCAGTAACAAGCTGGATCTCATTCCCCTGACCCTGAAAGAGCATCCAGTGCGACATTGTTGGGAGGGCCGAGTCAAGAGAGACTTCTAAGATCTCAGGGAAAGGACGAAATGAGAGGTTACTGAGCCCGCTCGAGAAATTGGTGATTAACAGGATTTTTGTGATTTATTTTTGTGATTTTCATAAAGTTATTCACAATAATTGTTTGCACTCAGTTTGCATCTCAACACCAGTCCCATCACAATTACACCTTCCTATCACCATTATTTTCAATTTTCCCACCGCCACTCAAGACTGCCCACAGGTAGATGCTAAATAATTTATTTTGTATTACTTGTTATGAACAGTATGAGATGTTGTGTGGCAGTTTCAAAAGTGGCTCTGCACTCCTGGAATTCTAATTTTTAAAAAATATTTGGCGTCCGAAGCATCTCTGTGGTATGCTGCTCTCTTCTGAGATTCATTTGTGAGTCTGAATCATGGCCGTTCATGTAGTTATATGGTGCCCAGAGGCAGTTCTTGGGTATGACTGCAAGGGAACTGGAAGGGCGGAGTGATGGGGGAAGGTCGCCCATTCCCAACTCTGTGGAGTCTGGGGTTTTCAGTCACTAGGTCTTCATACCTGGGTTTTTCAGCAGATTAATTCTTATGTGTGTGGGGGGGCTCAGGACGAGTCTGTGAAGGCTGGCCGTGAGTGTGGTGGTGACTGGGTTCTAGAGGTTTGCAGCTGCTGGTGTTCATCTGGGGCAGGCGGAGGGACACACCTGCTCCCCTTCAAGGTGCCTCCATGATATCAGCCTGGCTCGTGGTGGGGAGGCATCTCTGCAGCGTGCTGCCCTCTCCTGAGATTTATTTGTGAGTCTCTGAATTATGGCCATTAATGCGCTTAAAATGGCCTGATTGTGATCTCTTTCAAGATTTGTTTATGGGTCTCTGAAGCAAGGCCTACAAATGAGCTTGTGTAGCCGAGCCGAAGGTGGTTTGTGGGCCTGATTCCCACATACATCACTTTTGGCTGTTTAATTTCTCAGGAAACGTGGTCCCAAGTTGTTGGTGTCTGTCCAGAGGCACAGCAGCAATTTGGGGGCATCAGGAAGCCTGAAGGCTGCTGATGCACTCGTCCCACGGGTACAGGTTGACCTGCTGGGTGGCACCATATCTGCATGAGTCAACGTTCTTGCAGGTGTTTTTGAACAGCTAGGCATCCTCAGGCCCTTGCATTGAACCACCAGTTTAGTTGGCTGAGACTCGCTGGTGGTGCCCCTGAGCCTTCTGAGCACTGCTTGGGAGAAACATTTCCTACCCCTCTCCCCCCTCACCCCCCAAATAAAGTCATGCAATTCAGTCATCATTTTGCTGCTGCTTTCTGGGCTACTTGCTTGACTCTTGCAGATTCTGAGGGCAGGAGGCTCTGTCAGTGAGAAGACAGTGAAGGTGAGAACTAGTCCCATCACATTCTGAGGGGTCTACCTTCATGTATCCTTCACAGCTCATTGAGATCCTGGAGTTTTCTTGGATAACTCTAATCAACACTGACATTCGTCTTTCTGCCTAGCTTTCGTTCATTTGCTCATTGCATAAATATTTACTGGTGCCAAGTGTGCCCAGTGGACAATAAGGGCAAGGTTTGTGTTAATGGCATGGACTTATCTAGAAGGAGAAAACAGCTGGTAAGAAAGGACACAGGTAGATGGCAATTTCAGATGGGGAGAAGTGCAAGCACATGCCAGAGGGGGAGGAACTTGCAGAGCAGGACATTCAGGGCAAGCCTTTCTCCTGGAGAAACAGTCAGAGAGAGAGCAGAACACAAACTTGCAGCAGCTGTGTGGGGGATGGACAGGCGCTGAGGCAGGGAGAGAGAGGTTGGCTTTACTGAGGAGTGAAAAAAAAAAAGCCAGAGACTTTGATGCTAGGTATAGTGGAGACGGGAGTAGGACATTAGGTCTAGATGTCAGCAGGGACCAGGGCATTTAAACCTTTATGAACTTTGGCACGAAGCTTGTGCTTTATTATTATTATTATTGTTGTTGTTGTTGTTGCTATGACTTTTCCTGGTAAATGAAATGTGAAACTGTGAAATTTTGTTTATTTGTTGTCTGGGCCATACCAGTGGACTCAGAGGTTACTCTTGGCTTGACCTATGCTCAGGGATCACTTTTGGTGAGCTCGGGGGAACATACGAGGTACAAAGGATCGAACCCAAGTTGTCCACAAGCAAGACAAGCACCCTATCTGCTGTATTTTCTTTCTGGTCCTGACACTATGAGATTTTAAACTTCACAATGCAAACCTTTATTTATGTATTTGAGCAATCCCTCGGCCTGCTGTATGGGACAATGCACAAAGAACAGTGAGGAACAGAGGCAGGGGGACCAATGGAGATTTTGTTACGTGACCATTCTTAAACAAACACTCTTTGGATTCCCCCAGAAACGGGTGACAAGTACCTTTAGGACAGGAACGTGCTGTCGTCACCTTTTCTTCCTACACTCCTTTCTCTTCTCCTTCCTCTTGATCACTCTTAAAGTCTTTCAGCAGTTCTAGCAATATAGTGAGTGAGTCAAAATTTGCACTGGGTTGTTAGATGAATCTCTACAAACTTTATCACGACTTTTAAGATGTAGAATTAGCCTGGCATAGTTGTCATTGATTAGAATCTAAATAAATTAGAATTTAAATAAAGCAAACAAAAATATGTGAAGGGTAAGTATATATATTGACAGTGACAGTGATATATTAATATATATTAAATATTGATGATTATAGGTGAAATATAACTGTCATCAGCTTTGAATATGTGGAAGCAATTCATTTTGGTGATATCTGCTTCTTTAATTTTAGGCACTGTGGTTTACAATATTGATAATGGCAGGGTTTCATACTTAAAAATATTCCAAGCAGGGTATTTCTATAATGAAGAGATAGAGATTCTTTCTCTAATTTGGTTTTACTAAGGTGTAATCAACAAATAAAATTATAATATAAGTTTAAATGTCATCAATATTTAATATACATTGATATATATACTTACTCTTCACATATTTTTGTTTGCTTTATTTAAATTCTAATCAGCAACTTTCAACTATGCAACATGGATACTATAGTCACCAAATTATACATTATCATCTCAGACTATATTCATCTTAAATATATTTGACTGGAGTGATAGCACAGTGGGTAGGGCATTTTCCTTGCATGTGGCCGACCCAGGTTCGATTCTCCGGTCTCTCTGGGAGAGCCCGGCATGCTACAGAGAGTATCCTGCCCTCACGGCAGAGCATGGCAAGCTACCCGTGGCATATTTGATATGCCAAAAACAGTAACAACAAGTCTCACAATGGAGACGTTACTGGTGCCCCCTTGAGCAAATTGATGAACAATGGGACAACAGTGCTACAGTGCTAGAGACAGAGACCACATCAAATCTGTAATTCATTCTGTGTAGTATGGTCATTTTAACAGGAACAGTTTTAAAATCCACAAACATGAGGTATCTTTCTATTTGCATTTTTTCAGTAAATCTGGTCATTATTTTATAGTTTTTAGTATATAAAAATCTTTCACCACCTTAGTTAATTTATTTCTTAGAATTAAAAAATTTTTAGTATTATTATATAGTCATTATTTAAAAAATATCTTTATGATGTTTGCTAGTGTATACAAATGCAATTTAGATTTGTATTTTGACAAGATTTTTTTTTTAATTTAACTGAATTTATTTGTCCTTAGTTTTTTTTTGGGGGAACTTTAAGGCTTTAAATATATAATGTATCTTGTGAGGAGGAGTAAGTTTTGTTTCTTCCTTTCTGATTTGAATGCTCTTGAGTTCTTTTTCTAGCCTAGTTTCTGGGTTAGGATTTCCAGAATTATATTGCATACAAATGGTGAGAGAGGGTACACTTGTTTTGTCTCTGATATTAGAGAAGTAGCTTTCATGGAAAATAAATCAACTGTGGAATTGATGTGCATGGCCTTTAGTTTCTTGAGTTAAATTTTGCCATATACAACCTTGCTGAGAGTTCTTATTATGATGAATTTTGTCAATTATTTTCTGCATCTATAGAGTAGATCATAGGAGTTTATCCTTTTTTTTGTCGTTATATTACATGACATCTGATTTGTTTTTTTTCCCATTTGTTCACGATGTTTTTGTTACAGGTGTTCAATATTCCAACCTCAATCCCATCACCACTTTACCTTCCTCCACTGTTATCCCCACTTCTTCAGCCACCCTTAAAGCCTGCCCCCATAGCAACCCCAAAACGATTTATTTTATGTTGCTTGTTACCACTAAATGGATAATGAAATGATCAAAAAATACTTCAGTAGGGGCTGGAGCAATAGCACAGCGGGTAGAGCTTGCATGCGGCCGACCTGGGTTGGATTCCCAGCATCCCATATGGTCCCTCGAGCACCACCAGGAGTGATTCCTGAGGCATGAGCCAGGAATAACCCCTGTGCATCACCAGGTGTGACCCAAAAAGAAAAAAAAATACTTCAGTAAAAGAAAATTGGGAAAATTATTATATCTCACCATGGGGACATTAAATCCTTGTGTGAGGGTTTACTGAGCTGTGTTAGTTAAGTCTTCTGTGTTAAGTTTTTGTTAAGTTTAGTTGGCTTCTATGTTACATTTCCATCTAATTCGGTGTTCTCCTACTGGGATGTTGGTATGTAGAGATTGGAGATTTATTCCAGAAAGAATCCAGGTTATTTAACTGGACAGTGAATTTACATGATGGGAGTGGTGGAATGTGGGGCTTCCAGATGTATGGGGATTGGGAGGAAGTCACCCACCATCACTCTGAGAAGGCCTGCAATTTTCAGCTAAAATAAACCTGGTGTACCTGAATTTTTCAGCAGTTTGATGTCGCTGTCCAGCTCAGTCTTATGGTGGTGGAGTCCAGTCATATGCATGGTAGCCGCAGTTCCAATGGGATATGCCCGCCGGGCCTTTGTCAGAGCGGGGACGTGGCCTGCCTCCTTCCGTGGCAGCTCAGGAGGTCTCAGCTGGGGTCTCACATATCTGAGAAATTATTGCAACTAGTTGCTCTCTTTCAAGATTTAGTCGTGAGTCTCTTAAGATGGGCTGATAACAATGAGATATCATCTCACACCACAGAGACTGGCCCACATCCCAAAAAACAAAAGCAACCGGTGTTGGCGTGGATGTGGGGAAAAAGGAACTCTCCTTCAATGCTGGTGGGAATGCCGACTGGTTCAGCCCTTTTGGAAAACAATATGGACAATTCTCAAAAAATTAGAAATTGAGCTCCCATTTGACCCAGCAATACCACTCCTGGGAATATATCTCAGAGAGGCAAAAAATTATAGTAGAAATGACATTTGCATTTCTATGTTCATTGCAGCACTGTTTGCAATAACCACAATCTGGAAAAAAACAAAGTGCCCCCAAACAGATGACTGGTTAAAGAAACACTGGTACATCTACACAATGGAATACTATGTAGCTGTCAGAAAGCATGAAGTCATGAAATTTGCATATAAGTGGATCAACATGGAAAGTATCATACTGAGTGAAATGAGTCAGAAAGAAAGAGACAGACATAGAAAGATTGCACTCATATGTGGAATATAAAGTAGCTGAGAGGTACAAGCTTGCAATGATGCAATTTCTGGCAGATATTTCTCTGGACTTAGTTACTAAAATACTAAAATACAGAAACCCAAAACCATGCGGCCACTAGTGCGGCCACTTGACCTCATATCTCTTCATTCTCAGCAATGGAAAACAAATTACCAAATGCTTCCTTTTCAGCAGGTCCAACTTTAGGGGGAGAAACTCCAAACAATAATAGTGAGTTTTTTGTTGAAATATTGAATGTAATCAAAGTAAAGTGAAAGTAAAGTGAAATTTATCAGTTACACAGGAGGGGTGGGGGGCTGGGGTTATGGGGGGAGGGGGGAGGGATACTGTGATTCTTGGTGGTGGAATATGTGCACTGGTGAAGGGATGGGTGTTCGAACATTGTATGACTGAGACTTAAACCTGAAAGCTTTGTAACTTTCCACATGGTGATTCAATAAAAGAATAAATTAATTAAAAATAATTAGAAAATGCTGATACAACTTTAAAAAATAAAATAAAAAATAAACAATAAAAAAAGATGGGCTGATAGATGAGCGTACATGGTGGCAGTGATTTGTGAATATTGATACATCCCTATCCCACTGGAAAAAATCTCATTTATCCTGATATAGCCTTTTAATGTATGAATAAATTTAGTTTGCTAATTTTGTTGAGGATTTTTGCATTGGTGTTCATCATGACTTTTACATGTGTGTAATTTTTTTTTCTCTGTCATCCTTTTTTGACTTTGGTATCTGGGTAATGCTGCCTTCAATGGAACTATTCATATTTCTTCTATTTTGGATGAATATGAGATAAATTGATATATAGACTTCCTTTTTTTGGTTAGAATTCATCAGTAAAGCCATTCAGTCTAGCACTTTTCTGTGTTAAGAGGTTTTTTATTACTAATTCAGCACCTTATTGATCATTTGTTCAGATTTTCTTTATACTCATGATTAAGTCTTTGGAGGTTGTATACTTTTAGGAATTTAATAATTTTGAGGGTTATTTATTTTGCTGATATATAATTATTTGCTGTATTTTTCCATAATTCAAACCATTTATCAGTTGTAATATTTTTATATTGTTTCTGACTTTATTTTTTATATCTTTTTTCATAATCTAGCTGAAAATATGTAATTTTATTAGAAAAAAAAACCCTCTAAAGACCAGAGAGATTGAGCAGGGGCTAAGGTGCTTATCTTGCATGTGGCTTACCCCTGGATAATCTTTCTTATATCCTTTTTTTAAAAAAAAATTTTTTTGGCAAGTATAAGTGTGTAATTTCTCTTGTTCTTTGAGATACAAAGTTAGGATTTTTGATTTTTATTTTGAGATTTTTTTTTTTTTTACTTTTCTTTAAAAATTTTTTTTTTTTTGTTTTGGGACCACACCAGGCTATGCTCAGAACTTACTCCTGGTTCTGCATTCAGGGATCACTCCTGGGGTGTGAGGATGGAACCTGGGTCAGTCATGTGCAAGGCAAGTGTCCTACCTGTCCTACTATAGCTCTGGCCCCTAAAATTAAAAAAAAATTTTTTATTGCAGTTTTGTAACATGGTTACAGCAGCGTTAATTGACATTTATGGTTTTGATGTACAACATTACTATTGCACTTTAACCATTAACAGTGGTTCATTTTAAAATATTTGGGTTATATCCAGCAGGTTTGCTTGGAGACTGCTCCTAGTAGTGCTTGGAGAACTATGTGTTGTCAGGAATCAAACCAGGTTTGACTGCATGCAAGGAAAATGCCTCAATCCTATACTATCTTTCTGTTCCTCTTTACCATTGCTTAATGTAAGCATGTTATTGCTGTAAACTTTTCTCTTATTACTGCGTTTACTACATTCCACTAATTTGATCTTTGTTTCAAGATATTTTCTAATTTTCCCTCCCTCCCATCCTTCCTTCCTTCCTTCCTTCCTTCCTTCCTTCCTTCCTTCCTTGCTTCCTTCCTTCCTTCCTTCCTTCCTTCCTATCTGTAATATTTATCTTTTATTGAAAGCAGTATAATAAAATTAACATGATTGTATGTTATGAATTTCTTTCTTCATATGAGTTAATATTTGCTTAATATATTTATATATTGTGCTCTACTGTTGAGTCTATAAATATTTGCAAAGTCCTCTAGATGAACTGATTTTTCAATCATTATGTAATGCTTTTCTTTGCATCATACAGCTTTTAGCTTAGAGTCTATTTTGTCTGATATAACTATAGTAATTCCTTCCCTCTTTTGGTTTCATTTGTGTGGAATATCATTTTTTACATCTTCACTTTTAATCTATGTGTATCTTTAGACTGAATCTCTCTATTTTTGTTTTTGGGTCACATCTGGCAGTGCTTTGGGGTTACTCCTAGATCTGCACTCAGGAATCACTCCAGGCAAGCTCAGGGGACCATATCGGGTGCTGTGGATTGAACTTGGGTTGGTCACATACAAGGTGACCTACTCTACTGGACTGTCATCTCTCCAGCCCCTAAATTAAATTTCTTATAGATAGAGTTTAGTTGGGTCTTTTTAAAAAAATAAATTTAACACTATAATTTTGATGGAAAAACGAGTTCATTTATATATAATGTAATTACCGATAAGTAGGGACTCTGATGATTCTTATATCATTCCTCTTCAACTCATCACAGAGTTTTCGGGTTTGCTATTCATTTCTTTTCAGAATTCCCCCCTTATTCTGTTGTCTTCCAGAGATTTTTTCCCATTTTATCTTGGTGCTCTTTGATCTTTTCTTTAGCTGTCTTTATTCAGTTGTTCAGACTTTCTCCTGAGCTTTTCTTTTTTTCAAATAGCAACTACCATGTAGGGTGCTGGGAATTGAGCCAGATTCAACTCAGGATGGCAGTATGTGAGGCAAGCACTCTACCTGCTGTTTTATCTCTCCAGTGCTTGAAAAAACTTTTATCTCTTCTTTGAACAGGATTTTAAGAACACCTTATACTATTCTTTCTTTAACCAAGAATTCTCTGTCTTTATCTCTTTTTTTCTCCTTCTGGAATCCCCATGAAACTAATATTGGCCCTCTTGATTCTGTCTTATAAGTTTCTTATGTTTTCTTCCTTACATTCATTCCTTCTTTATTTAAAAAAAAATGGTTTCAAATTCACTACCATTGCCATGTAAGCTCATCTACCAGCCCAGTTTTCGGACTCATGAATAAATCTTGAAAGAGGTCAACTAGCTGCCGAAATTTCTTAGATACACCAGTCCCCAGCTGAGACCTCTAGGGAGACCTCAGAAATGGGGTGACCAAGTGCCCACTCTGCTAAAGTAGCAGCAGCTGCACTCACACACAACCCAACAGCTGCCACCATGCTGTGGCTGGATTCCATTGCCCCACAACTGAGCTCCACAGAGATGAGAAACTGCTGAAAATTTCAGGTACACCAGAGTTTTTTTTTTTTTGGTTGAGAATTCCAGGACTTCTTAGTGTGGTGGTGGGCGACCTCCTCTACCTTCTTCTCCCTCTCCCTCTGTACTTCTGGAAGTCTCAGCATCTATACCCACATTCTACCACCACTGCCACGTAATCTCACTGTCCAGTTAATCTGGATTTTCTGGAGCACGTGGCTACATTTGTGTCCATGCGACATCTCCAAACAGAAACACACAAAATTGAACGGGAATGTAACACAGAAGCCAGCTCGATTACAAGAAATTTAACACAGAGGACTCAACTCACAACAACAGCTTAACTTAGTAAACCCTCAGACTTGGACTAATAAATGTACTGATGGTGAGAAACAACAATTTTCTCAAATTTCTCTTTTACTGAATTATTTTTTTATTATTCCATGATTCATTTCGTGGCAATAAGAAATATAAAGTAAATCATTTTGTGTCTTCTATGGGGGCAGATTTAAGGGGTAGTTGGGAAATGGGGACAGTGGTGGAGGGAAGGTGACAGGGGTGGTGGGATTGGGGTTGGGATGAACAACTTTGTAAACTATGGTGCTTAAATAAAGTGGAAAAAATGAAAAAACACCAAACAAACCAGTTCCAGATAACTTACCATCAAGCTCAGTCATTTGACTTCAGCTCCTGTCGCTCTGTTATTGAGCTCCTCTCTTGTGTCTGTTCCTTCAGTTACTGTATTCGTTAGCTTGAAGACTTCACACACTTTCTCTGTTCTCATTCAAGTTCTCTTCCATTGATAAGCTCATTTCAGTGAGCATCATCAGGATTGTCGCTCGAATGTTTTTATGAAGGAGTTTTGAATGTTTCCAGGGCTTGATGGAGTTGAGTTGTTACCAGGCTTTTATCTTCATCCATCAAAGCAGCTGAATACCTTCATTTCTTCATTATTCCAGGGGCTGTGTGAGGCTTGGAGTGAAGGTTCAACTTTTAGTCTAGGGTATTTGTGTTGGCCAGCCCCTGGTGAAACTCTAGTGCCAAGGCCAAACAGTCCTGGGCAGCATCTTGTGATGCAACACTGTGAGTGTTTCATCAGGCCTGGGTTACCAAGTTTGAGTGGACCTGAAACAATACCAAGTGTTCATAATCAAAGGTGCCTGGGTGCATCTGTTTGAGCTGACTTGGATAGTCACAATTGCCCAGTGACAGGTCTATGTCAAGTCCAAACCAATATGTGGAGTGACCTGTGCGGCATAACATTTCAGAAGCCTGTGAAAATAGACTATAGACTGAACAAGATGCCTACTTAATACCTCTGTAGCAAACCACAACACCCAAAAAGAGTGAGCAAATGGGAAAAAAAGAGGCAGGGTGGGGTGAAGGGGACAGGGTGGGGGTGGTGGGAGGGATGCTGGGACCATTGGTGGTGGAAAATGGGCACTGGTGGAGGGATGGGCACTCGATCATTGTATGACTGAAACGTAAGCATGAAAATCTGTAAGTCTGTAACTTTGTCTCACGGTGATTCACTAATAAAATAAAATGAAAAAAAAACCAAACCATTTCAGAAGCCTGGAGGTACTTCTGCACCAACATTTAAGGGCCTGGCAGTAGTGTTTAAGAGATAAGTCTGATGAATGCCTGTGGACATCCATGTGCTATGATTGTATAGCCTTGGGGGTAAAACTTGGCTTCAAGATCCTGAGTGCCCCAAGACGCCTATGACCACGACTGAGAAGGCTGAGTGGGGAGCAGGGTGTCAAGGTTGCCAGTCCCCAGACTCCCCTGCTGGAGTCAAACAGGTGTGTGTATGGTTAGAAACCTGTGTGAAAGCCTGGCCTTAAAGCACATCTGGGACCTCAGTCACAGAGCATGCCCACCAGTGCTACATGGAAACACAGTGGGTGGAGAGTCCCCTTACTAACTGGCTGTCCTTTGGGAAATATGGTCTAGTCCTCACTGTGGGAATGGCTGAGTCCGCTGGTCGAGGCTCCGGCCAGTCAACTTCCTGGTGGTTCGTTCTACTGTTAGCTTAGGGTGGGTGAGTTGAGTTCACTGCAGGAATTTGCCTTCAGGTTCTATTTCTAAGAAGGGAGATCTCAGCAGTGGCATCTCTTAGCAAGGTGGCAGGTTACTGAGACAATGCCTGTTGTTGATTCTGACGCCTGTACTCCTTGCAGTCTCTTTCCTACCATTCTCATCTGGTAAGACGCAGCTTTGGAGCAACAGAGCTTGACCCGACTGCTCCCATTCTCTGCTTCCCACGCCAGGATTCTGTGCTTTGATGTCCATCTCTGGACAGAACCTTATTGCCGCTTGTTGCTCTGTTGGGGAGATTTCTCTCCTGGAGTGGGAACCCCTGACTCCACACCCCATTAGAGCTTCCCTGTGTCCTATTGAATGAGACTTCAGGCAAGATTCTGTCTGCAAGTTTTGTTTTACAATTTGCTGTGATCAGGGGAGAATAAGTTTTGAAAAAGTTGTGGCTTATTTAGTCATCTTGGCCTTGCCTCCCAAATCTTTTTCTTTTTCTTTTTTTGACTGCTGGAACAGTGCTGGGAGCTACTCCTGGCTTTGTGCTTAGGGGTTGTTTATGGTGTTCAGAGGACCATACGGTCCTGGGGACCAAATGCCAGCCTTATGCATGCAAATCATGTGTCCAGCTCATTGAACTACATCCCCTACCCCAAAATTTATATTTATGGTTATTTCTTACTATTATAGAGTGCTACAATAAATTCTTCTATCCACTTTTCATGCCCCCCCATTTACACATATTCCTGACACTTTCTTTGACTCAGATATTAAAAGTTATTTGTATCACTTGTATCACTTGTCATCCCATTGATCTTCGATTTGCTTGAGTGGGCGCCAGTAAAGTCTCCACTTGTCCCTGTGGTGTGCTAGTGTAGCCCAATAGTATCTGCTCTCTCCAGGAACAGGAAGAGCTCTGACCATCTTCTAGGTGGGTTGCCACGCGGTCTTTTGACATCCCGTGGAATCCAGTCGGTAACAGCTCTAGTCCAGCAGTCATCTCTAAATCGCATTACGTGTCCGGCCCATCTGATTTTCGACTCCTTGGCAAACGAGACAGTGTCCCTGATTCTTGATCATTGACAGGGGTCTGAACTCTGGATTCCTTCTCTCACTTGAGTGAAACATGATACTCCAAGCATAGCTCTTTCGATTCCACTTTGGGTACCTGAATAGCGTTCTCATCCTGCTTTCGTAGGGCCCAGGTCTCTGAGGCATATGTTAGTGCAGGAAGAATAGTGTAGTCAAAAAGATGTGCCCAGAGACGGAGGTTCTTTGTCCTCTTAACCACTTCTTCAACGTTCTTGAAGGCGTTCCACACTGCTCTCTTCCTCCTGCGCAGTTCTGGCGCCAAGTCGTTCCTCATGTTGAGTTCTCGACCCAGGTACACATAGCTGCTGCATTCGGAGTTGTTCGTTCCATTGAAAGAAAATAGAATGTCAGGGACTAGTTACGTTTTTCATGAGCATTGTTTTGGTGAGATTCAGCTGCAGTCCGACTTTTCCACACTTGTGGTCGAAGTCAGCCAGCATTTTGCTGGTTGGCTAATGTTTGGTGTTATTAGAATGATGTCATCAGCGAAGTGGAGGTGGTATAGTTGCCGACCGTCTATCTTCACTCCCATTTCTTCCCATTCGGATTATCGAATGACGTTCTCGAGGGTGGCACTGAAGAGTTTTGGTGAAATGGTATCAACCTGCCGAACCCCTTTCTTTACGCCAATGATTACTTCCTTGTAGAATGGTGAGATCTTGGTGGTGAATACAGCTCTCAGAGGGTCCTGAGGTACTGAGTTTGAAGGCCCTGTTTGGCTAGGGCTTCTATGACCACTTCAGTCTCAACAGAATCGAAGGCCTTCTAAAAGTTAGTTACTATACTAAATAATGTTTCCAGGGGTTTGGAAACTCACCCAGAAAGAAATACAAATTTATTTATTTATTAGCTTATTTATCATAATTAACCACATTAAAGTAGCTAAATTTTATTTATTCATTGAAAAATATAAGAATAACTACTAGTCTGTACTTTTGCCAAAACTAAATATTAGGTTTTTTGGGGTGGGAAGAAGGTAGAACCACACTGGTAGTACTTAAGTGGTATTCTTGGATATATGCTCAGGGGTTACTCCTGGTAGTGCTTGGAGGACCATAGATCATGCCAAGAATTATACTAGCGTCAGCAGTAACAAGGCAAGTGGCTTAATTTGTGAATTATCTCTGCAGTCCAGACATTAGCTTCTGAAACAAAATTTGAATCATTTACTTAAGTTTTTGAATGCTTTTCAGGCCAGAGGGTGTAGCAATGAGAAAGAGAGGGAAAAAAATTCTCCTTGTTCTCACGAAGCTATCTTGAATATGTTAGATGATGTAGTTTCTTAGAGAAAAAGAAATCTGGGTGGGAACATAGAGAAGGTCTGGTTTCCAGGGTGGAGGAAGATACAGTTTTATCGAGAGAACAAAGAAGAACTAAGTGAGAAGGTGAATTTGGGTGAAGACAGGAAAAGAGATGAAAGGGGATAGAAAGCTAGACAGATTCCAGGGGACAGAAAGATGAGAAATGCAAAGATACCGAGGCAGAAATATCCCTGAAATATTAAGGAATTGATAGAAAAACCTAGTATGGTGGCAGTTGGGACGTATGAGGAGAAGAGAAGGCAAAGAGGTCAGCAAGGGAACAGGGGCTCAGACCTGAAACTGTCATGATTGTAGGGTCCCTGAATCTCACTCTGTATGGCGTTTTCACTCTGCATGGGGATTTTCACTCTGCATAGTCTGTGGGGTTTTCAGCAAGGAGAAATATCAAATTTATAGGTAAAAGAACAACTCTGTCTTCTGTGTGGAGGATAGGCAAAAACAGGGTGGAAGAAATTAGAGGGTAACTGGAAGTCTTTTGAAGTAGCTCAGACGGTGGGAAGAATGAGAGACCAGAGTTGGAGCAGTGGGTGATTAAAAAAAATCTAAACGAGGTATGGTGTGAGAAACAAAATTTGTTGATGAGTAAAACAGAGGGGTCAACGCTTTTGTTTAAAGTAGCTGGAAGGGTAGAATTTCCACTTGCTGTGAAGAGGAAGCCTGCACCCGCACAAAGAACAGGTGAGGGGAAAGATTAGGGGCTCTCTTTGGACAGTCAACTTCGGGATGCCTTTTAGATATCCACTTGAAGGGCTGAAAAGATAGTAAAGAGGGTAGGAAATTTCCCTGCACGCAGCCACCTCTGGCTCAATTCCTGGTACCACATATGATTCCCTGAGCACCACCAGGAATGACCCTGAAGCATAGAGCCCCAGAATAAGTATTGAGCACAGCCAAGTGTGACCTTTCCCACTCAAAAAAATTTCCACTTGTATATTACCTGAGAAATGGGAACTAAGGATCTGAGTTTTAGGGTATGAACCCAGTGTAGAAGAAGTGAATTAAAGAGACAGGAGGTTTTTTTTTTCTTCTTCTGGTACAACACATTACTATGTGTGGTTGTTGATGGGGATATCCCAGTAATGAAAGATAACTTGCTGGAGATATGAAAAGCACTGGAGCAATGTTATCAAAGAAGAGGTGGGATCTATACAACAAGTGGAACGGTTCCATTTAAATAGGAATATAAATAATTCATCGAAAGTAATAGGGAGGGAGGTAGAGTGTGGACACAATCTGTGGCTGTCTATGATAGCATAACTTTGTGGAGATCCTGTGTCACTAGGTGAACTAGGAATAAGATGATAAATTCAAAAGTGAAGGGGCTTTTGGGCTGGAGACATAGGACAAGGGTTAAAGCATGTGCTTTGTATGTGGCCACCCCCAGGTTGGCTCCTGGCACCACATCTTTGAGCACTGTGTGTTTGGTCTTGTAGAGTCCTCCACCCCTCAGTACCTTAGGGGTGACATGGATAATCCCAGCACTGCAAGACCTGAGAAACATCACAGCTTCAGGCCCTTGCAAGCATTGACCCATCAAGCCAGTTGACTGAGAATTGCTTGTGTGAGGTGAGGAGTGTGTGCAGAGGTTTGAAAAGACCCACTGAAATCTGGGAAGCTCAGCCTTCTTGCTTCAGTCTGGGGCTGGGTAGGGCATTACCTAATGCAGCCTGAAGAGGTTACTGCCATATTTCCAGCTAGTGAGGGTCTGGATAGTAATGTAGTCTAGACATGGAGAGTGCCCCAAACAGATGACTGGTTAAAGAAACTTTGGTACATCTACACAATGGAATACTATGCAGCCATTAGAAAAGATGAAGTCATGAAATTTGCATATAAGTGGATCAACATGGAAAGTATCATGTTAAGTGAAATGAGTTAGAAAGAGAGAGACAGACAAGATCACACTCATCTGTGGAATATAAAGTAACAGAATGGGAGACTAACACTCAAGAGTAATGGAGATAAGAACCAGGAGGCCTACCCCACAGCTTGGAAACTGGCCTCACATGCTGGAGGAAAAGGCAGCTGAGATAGAGAAGGGAACACCAAGTAGAGGATGTTTGGAGGACCCATTCGGGTTGAAAGATGCGTGCCGAAAGTAGGCTATAGACCGAACATGAAGGCCACTCAATACCTCTATTGCAAACTACAACACCCCAAAAGAGAGAGAACAAAAGGGAATGCACTGCTGTAGAGGCAGAGTGGGGTGGTGGGGGTTGGGGTGGGTGTGGTGGCAGGGATACGGGGATCATTGGTGGAGGAGAATGGGCGCTGGTGGAGGGATGGGTAAACGATCACTGTATGACTGAAATGCAAACATGAAAGTTCATAAGTTTGTAACTGTACCTCATGGTGATTCACTAATAAAATTTTTTTAAAAATTTATTAATGAACTAGAGAATGGATGTTGTATTGTTGGGAATGATAGCAATATTAATCTCTATGTTTATGTCCATCCGAATCCAGGTGACAAGGTGCAGTGTTTGTGAGCAGTCATATTTTAGATGAATCTTCTTTTTTGAGCAGTGGACTTAAAGTGTTTAGCAAACCATACTGTAAGATTATATGCTGTGTGCTAGGCCTTGTTGTCCCATTGACAGAGCACAGACAGAGTAGATTTAGAATAATTCTTAGGGGCCCTAGGTATTTTTATTTTATTTTATTTTATTTTGCTTTTTGGGTCACACCCAGCGATGCTCAGGGGTTACTCCTGGCTTTGCACTCAGGAATTACTCCTGGAAATGCTCAGGGGACCATACTGGATGCCGGGGATCGAACCCGGGTCGGCCGCATGCAAGGCAAACGCCCTACCCGCTGTGCTATTGCTCCGGCCCCCCGCCCTAGGTATTTTTAGATTGCTGAAAGAGCATTGGCTTTCACTTGAAGTCATTAAGTCAACAACACCAGCTCCTAATGATAGAGTCAGCCTTTGAAACTGTTATCCCAGTGATCTCACGTAACTGCGGAACCTAGTGAGACAAAACAAGGGAAGAGAAGAGAATCAAACAATGATAGACCCTCGGCCTGGGATTATAAACTGAGATTACCAAGCAGTGGGGGCAAAGATTGGGGGAATGAAGATTGGACCAGAGGTGACATAGGGACAGTGATGAGAGGTCATCGGCACTTTGGTGGTGATGAGATGCAGTAAGCTGTGTACACCAATACTATAAACTTGTAAACTATTAATAACCAAATTACCAAAACTAAATTTAGAAAAATTTAAAAACCTTTAAGTAAAAATCTTGACTTCTTTCTAGCTATGAAAGTGGTATCTTTTATGTAAAGATTCCATAAAATTAGACAAAGATTCCATTAAATGGAATCATATATTTCCTAATGACATTTGGTTAACGATTGGCTGCATATTCTCTGGCAAATCCAGTAGGCACTATCATATGGTTTAGGTGTGGAGTAACCCAAATACCCTCTAGGTTTGTGAACTGTGATGAAATTGCCTAAAGATTCATTTCTTAGAGCATACCTCTCTCAGTAAGCAACACATGATTATATAAGATTGTTTCACTTACACTGAAAATCTGTTGTGTGGTGTGGCCATCTTCATCAATAATATTAGCTAAATCTTCTGGATAACTTGCTGCAGCTTCTGTATCAACACTTCTTGCTACACTTGGCACTTCTGTATAATGACGGTGACTTTGCCCATTTCACCTAGTGAAACAATCTATGCCAGCTTCAAACTTTTCAACGGTAGTTTCTTCATTTTTTCTGAGCTTTCACAGAACTGAAGACAGTTAAGATCTTGCTCTGGATTAGGTTTTGACCTTAAATTGTTTGTTGGATAAGTTTAAGACTAATTTAATCATCCAGGTCACTGAAATTTTCTCTGTGTCAACAACAAGTCTGTTTCACTGTTTTATCATTCTGGCATTAACTGGAATTGTCACTTTTTAATTTCCTTGAAGAACTTTTCCTCTGAACTCAAACCTTGGCTAACTGGGTGCAAGTGTCCAAGTCTACTATCACTTTCAACATATTTTCCTCACTAAGCTTAATAATTGCTAGCATTGTACTTAAACAAGAAACGATATTAATTGTGGTAATTTTGATATTGTGTATTGGGGAGCATGGAGACATGGGGAAAGGGAGCTATCGGGCAGTGGAGCAATCAGAATCCCTGAAACTTTTTCCACTACTGGATGGGAGTTGCTGGTGGCTCCCCCTGCCTCCAAATGACTGTACTAGCAATATGGACATCACTCATCATACATGATGGTAGCATATACAATCATCTGTCACTGTCACTGTCATCCCGTTGCTCATCGATTTGTTCGAGCGGGCACCAGTAACGTCTCTCATTGAGAGACTTATTGTTACTGTTTTTGGCATATCCAATACGCACAGGTAGCTTGCCAGGCTCGATGCTCTCGGTAGCTTGCCAGGCTCTCCGAGAGGGGTGGAGAAATTGAACTCGGGTCGGCCATGTGAAAGGCAAACGCCCAACTGCTGTGCTATTGCTCCTGCGACATATACAATCATAGTCATAATAATGAAAAAGAGGGAAATATTATGAGAATTTCCAAAATGTGACATAGTATGAAAGGGAAATAAGTTGTTGGAAAAAGTGCACTGATGGATTTTCATAAAGAGAAGGTCACAACCCCTCAATGAATGCAAATACACTACTCATGATGCACAATAAAGTACTACAAATGAGGTTACGTTGTACTTTATTGAAAAACAGCCTTAAAATATGTAAATATGTCTGTATGAATGTTTTAGCTTTTTTTTAAAATTTATTTTATTGAATCACCAAGTGGAAAGTTACAAAATTCTCAGGCTTATATCTCAGTTACACAATGCTCAAACACCCATCCCTTCACCAGTGCCCATATTCCACCACCAATAAAAACAAAAACAAAAGCAAAAACAAAACAAACAAACAACAACAACAACAACAAAAGTATACATCCCACCCCTCACCCCCCAACCCACCCCGTACGTGAGTGATAATTTCACTTCCTTTTCTCTTTACCTTGATTACATTCCAGATTTCAACACATAACTCACTATTGTTAGAGTTTCAAAACAGACTCACTATTTTTGTTGGAATTTATCCCCTAAGAATACAGCTCTATTAACAGGGAAATATTTGATAATAAGTTTTCCATTGATGAGAATGAAGAGATAAAATGTCGTGCGGCCGCTAACGCGGCCGCACGGTTTACAATTTCTGTATTATAGTAATTAAGTCCGCGAAGATTTAAGTTTGAAAATGAATCATTTCCCTTCCTGGAACAGCATGTAGCCAAAGTTAGTTCACAGTCTCCATACATGGGTGCAAGCACTTGCTGGAACCCCAATTCCTAAAGCTGTCTCTGGTTCCCGCTCGTTCCACATCCACCGGCTCTGCAGAGGCATGGGCACCCGGGCTGAAAACCCAGCCGGCCGGAGCCGAGCACTGGCCCCGGCTGGGGCTGCCCCAGTATCCCGCGGCTGTTTCAAGTTCAAAGCACACATTTTTTTTTTTTTTGCGCCAAAAGTTCATACCTTCTCAACGGACCCACAAAATGTCGGACACCACGCCTTCTCCCGGAGGGGAGAGAGACCAAGAAGGAAGCTTATTTCCTCCATTAGCCGGCGTGGGGCAAAAGCTTAGTTCCTGTTTTAGCTTTAAAGGCCTGGGAGCTTTTAATAAATGGTACTTTTAATATTCTGGAGTATACTATAACTCTTATGGTCTAAAATCTTCTCATAATATTCTAGTGAACTTTTTGCTGTTGGTTTTTTTTTCCATAAAAAACACATAGCATGTTTCAATTCTAGCACAGTGATTTCTCTAAAGTTTCTCATGGTTGGTGGGCTCCGTGATTGGTGAGTACTTTCTCTCTTTGCAGATAAAGAGACAGAAAACCAGAAAGGTTAGTGGAGGTATTTATAAATGTCACGGAGCGGGTGGGAAATAAAACAAAAAAACCTTTTCACTAATTTAGAATAATAAGGACTACATATTATATCACAGATTATTAACTTCATGCCTTTAAAAATTTTCACCATCTCTAGGACAGACAGAGGCGCTGTCACAGGGGTGGCGTGGGGGTCCTCCAGGAGTATCCCCAGGTGGCTCTTTGCTGGCTGCCTTTCATTCCTTAGGCTGATTACAGAGTCAGGACTAAAGTGTCAATTTTTCTCATCAAAGGGACCTGGGGGCACTTTCTTTTATTAAAAAGAACTTGGTTTTTTGAGCCAGGGCCAGTACTGTTCTGGGGTCACTCCTGACTCTGCACTTGGGGATCTTTCCTGTTGGTAGTCAGGGGATACTATTGATAGTGGGGTGCAATCTGGGTCATATGCATGCAAGGCAAACACCATCCCAGTGTACGAGACTCCTGCCCTCGGATGGTGGGGGACAGAGGCCTATTTTTCACATTCTTGGGGCTGAAAAGCATTTGCTGGCGCATTTTGATTTTCACATGTTTTAACACATTCAGTAGATTCTGGGGATCCGGGGAGATGCAGAGCTTTTAGAGAACACAGAGTGGAGGTGGGGGGTGCATCAGGGTGGGCTCACTCCTCCTGCTTTTGCACTCAGGCAGCACTCTTTGCAGTGCTCAGGAAACTTTTGGGATGCTGGTAATGAAACCTGAGTTGAACGCTTGCACCTCATCCACTTTACTATGTCTCCAGTGCCTTTGTACAGGAAATTTTGAATTTATTATTCATATTAAAGCCTAATTCTCCCTCTCAGAGAAACTGACAAGCAACCCAGAGCTTCCTGCCTGCACGGGAGAGCCTGGCAAGCTTCCCATGGTGTATTTATATGCCAAATACAGTAACAATTATGGGTCTCATTCTCCTGACCCTGAAAGAGCCTCTAATGAAGCATTGTTGGGAAGGACGAGTAAAGAGAGGCTGCTAAAATCTCAGGGCTAGGATGAATGGAGACGTTACTGGGCCTGCTCAAGCAAATCGACAATCAACAGGATGATAGTGGTAGTGATAGTGATAGTCTAGGACAGAACCTCATGCAAATAACTATTTAAGAGGTATATTTGATAACAATTCTGCATGATATATTAATTGCCATTGAGTATTAAAAAATACCTTCTATGGACTGGAGATAGTAAAGTGGAGATAGTAAAGAACACCGTCAAAGTAGTTTCTAAGTGCAGAGCCGGGAGTAACCCCTGAGCATTCCTGGCTATGCTACCCCCCTACGCCCCCAAATAACCCTAAACCACCATCTAAATATGTATGAAGGAACTCATATTATCAGCGGTCTTTGCAGCAGCACTATACACCCCCTACTATTTTTGGAAAAATACTATTTATTAAATATAAGTGTGAAATTGAGGAACCAAGAGTGTAACCGAATGGTCAAGGGTGCATGCCCGATGTGTGCAGGAACTGAACCCTAGAACCACATGACAATCCTCCATCTCTTCCTTCCCATCTTCCCCCAGTACTACCAGGTTGGAGCCCTGGAGGCCTGAGCCCTGCAGCTGTTGATCACTGGGGAGAGCACTTGGTCTGCTTGGCCAAGTGTCATGGGGAGTGGTCCCAGGTCCCCTGAAGACCGGAAGCTCCCTTCTGCCAAATACAAAATTAGATTTTTGTCATGTCTTGAATTTATGCCATATATATATATATATAAACAACAGATAGAAAATAAATAAATGATTTACTCAAGTTTTACAATCTCCAGTTTTCGTTGTTGTTGATGTTGTTGTTGGGGGCGTGGGGGGGCGGGGTGTGGATTCATACCTGGCACTATCCAAGCTGTGTGGGGGGATTCAACCTGGGCTCTCCATGCAAAGCATACACTCTAGCCCCTTGAGTTCTCTCTATGGCTCCATTGTTTGGTCTTAAACCTAACTCATAAGTGTATTTGATACTGAGATTTCATTACTACGCTTTCAAAATAAATAGGGACCTTATCCACCAGTGTTGTTGAGGGGCCTGGCATGTTATGCTAAGAATGGAGTTCAGGGCCTCACAATGCTAGGCATAAGCTCTATCACCTGGGCCCCATCCAGTCCCCTTCCCTTTATTACTATATTTTAGAAAAAGCTTTTGCTATACCAGTCACTGTTTTCCTGGTAGTGTTTCCTAAAATCAAAGAGTGGTAAAATTCAATGGTATCGTAGCTCACATTTTAAAATTTATTGCCTTAGAACATGTTCGTTTGTGGTTAACTACAAGAGTCTTTCTTTAGAGAAATATTGATACCCAGATATTTTCTTAGGAAAACTTTTGTGTTTCTCACTTGAATATCTGTCCTTGGAGGATGGGAAAGATTTTTTTTTTGTTTGTGGCATGCAATATTGGGCATTAGACATAGTATCTGCATTGTTACTTGAATTTAAAAAATCTTTGAAAATCCTTTTATTTTAGTTTATTTTAATTAAGTGGATATATTATAAAATGTCATGTTTCCCTCAGTGCAAACTTGCATGCGCAGAACCACACTGTCTTTGAATTCATAAGCCTCTGACAATTAACTAATTAATTAATCATCTGATAATTAAAATGACCTCCTTTTGGCTGATATTGGATCCTAAGAAAGGTTCAAAAGAAACTTGACACATCATGTTGTGTCATGTTCCATCGTGAGACACCCCTGCTGTTTATCACATGTCATCTCCAGACACAAGGTGGTGATGTTAAATCTAATAGAACATGGTAACATATCAAAAAAAATCCAATACATTAGGTGTATGGAAACTAATCCATTCTTTCAAAAATGATATAGTCATAGGGTAAAACTGGAAAATAGATTATCTTTTAACCATCAGCAATTCTAGGACTACTATTTGTGGTGAAAGAGCATATGCTAGACATAATCCTTTTCTCAATTCCAGTTTGGGTGTCAGCATTAGTACCTTTAATGGAAGATATTTAGAACACAGAGATTTTTAATCTGACTTGGGACATATCATTTTTATCCCTCAGCCTTCAAAAAAAAGTGTGAAACAAAAATTAGAATTGTAAGGAGACTGCGCAAGAGAATCCAAATTCCACACAGCTCATTTGGTATTCTGTGTTCATGGCACCCTCAGTTAGGGCAGCATTAGAGTCTTAATGTTTATGGATACATTTTTGGTTCTAAAATGGAAATTAGATTTTTGTGGCCCTATGGAGCAAAATGAGTCTGTACAAATATAATACATTTTTAGCACTGTATGTTAAACATTTTAACATAGACACATGAGCCTAAACTCAGAGCTCCAATTTTCACTTGCTGTGATTCCTGCATTATGTTCTTATGGAGTAATATAGAATTTAGGGAGAACTTATGCAGTCAAAGTGACCTATGGCTGACACACTGTATTTTTAATAAGCTACGATTGCTTGGGTCTCTTCGCAAAGGAGATACTGGATTTCTGTATATAATTAATAACAAGAAAACTGTATCCTGACTTTAAGGTCTGCAGTCGCATCCTGGAACAAAAAGGGCCATAAATTAACATCAATTATGTATTAAAGTTCCAATTAACCTGGCTGACACTGATATACTCGAACAGGCACATTTAGATAAAAGAAAAAACTCTCTAATTACTTGGAACAGGACCTTCTGACCCATTCTGCTCTTTTATCTCAATTCCAACCTAATGAAGAATGAAGTGAGAGAGAAAAAGTTCCACGCAAGGTGACAATGCAACACCAGATTTCCACAAGGATACCCTTTACCATCCCAAACTCTCCACAATGAATATTTCGTTATACCTGGCTTTTACAAACCAAGTACACCCATTGAAGAAAGAGGATATTTTACGCTTAAAGACAGTGCAATCTTTTGAGATTTCCCAATAGAACCAATTAGGTAAAACATTAAATGGGAAACTTCATGCTGCCTGGCACTGCTTTAGATACATTCTCTAGAAACAGAGTTTGTTGGTCATGGTTCTCTCTGCATCGCTCACTCCCTCTTCCTCCTAAGTTTTTGGACAGCTTTCCGGTTTTCCATTTGACTTGGGAAGAACATTTCTGTTCCCGTTCTCCATCTGTTCCCCAGGTGGCTATTTGGATTTTGCTCATCTCCATCTTCTGCCCGCTGCCCAGGCATCTTGCCCACTTAGTTCTCTAGGTCTTTGTGTCCGTCGTCGAGTTAGCCTCATCGGTAACTGCATATGTGCCTTCTAGACAGTACATTGCACACATCAAAATGTTTCCTAATTTGGACACAGAAAGAACAGATGAAGAAGCACACAGGATGAAGGAGAAACTGTGGTCACTAGTGGGCCATAGGAACTGAGAGGGGATTGGGCAGATCACTGCCAAGAGAAGACAGAGGAAGGAAGGACACAGAATACTGGAAGGAGTTGATGCTGGGAGAGAGATGGTACAGGGGTTAAGGTATTTACACAGATTTATACACAGCTGACTCCAGTTCCATCCTCAGAACATTATGAGCCTGTAAACATTGCTAGGTATAGCTCCAAAGGTCCCCTGTTTAGGAGAATCTCTCCCTGCACCCCCACCCCCACCCCCAAGGAGTTATCATTCTCAGAATCCTCACTGTGTACAGATTATAAGATTGAGATTCCCTGTGCTTTCATGCAGTGACCTCCTACTAGTTACTTGCATGTTTCTTGTTTCTTTTCTTTTCTTATTGGCAGGTGGCACACCTGGTGATGCTCAGGGATTACTCTTGGTTGTGCACAGGAATTACTCCTGATGGTGCTCCGGGGACCACATGGGATGCAGGGGATTAAACATTGGTAGGCTGTGTGCAAGGCAAGTGCCCTAACTGCTGTACAATCTCTCTTTGGTACCTGCTTATTCCTTGACATTGCTTCAGGAATCTGTGCTCTTATTCTCTCTCATAGTAGATAGAGGGGTGGGTCTCATGTACCCTTCACTCAGTTAGGTTTCCCCACTCATTCCTCCCTCAACTAACATGTGGCATAAATACTTTCTTCAAGGCTCTTCTTTGCCTACATCCAAAATGAGACTAACTTTTTATAGATATGAAGTCAGCTTTTAGCCAAAATTGAGATAAAAAGAATCAAAATGCATCTAAATAAAGCAGAAATCCTACTTATACATTTGAATAAATATATCCAAGTTCTTTCAGGGCCATAGAGATGCGTGAATAGATACTTAGATCTATCTAAGTACTAAGTAAATATCTAGAACAGATGCTTATGAATAGAGATGAGAGCAGACATATAGAAATTAAATGTTGTTAACATATGTGGTCAATGAAATTATCTCTAAATATGTCTGCCTTTTTATTCCTAAACTAAAATGATAGTAAAAGTACTGGACACAGGCTGTGAGTCCGACTTAAAGGCTGAGCTATAAGGTTAATTAGTTTTGTTTTGCTTTTTGGGTCACACCTGGCGATGCACAGGGGTTACTCTTGGCTCTTCACTCAGGAATTACTCCTGGCGGTGCTCAGGGGACCATATGGGATGCTGGGAATTGAACCCAGGTCGGCCACATGCAAGTCAAACACCCTACCTGCTGTGCTATTGCTCCAGCCCCCAAGGTTAATTAGTTTGAGCTTGGGCTGGAGGGGAAAAGAAAACTCCCTGCAAGAAGGTAAAGAAATTTCTAGGGCCAATGTTCTTTAAATGCTAATTTCCTGATCCATTAGCTTGTGTACTCAGGCCCAAGACTTCTAATAGTTTTCTTGCACCTAAGTTTGTGTTTTTTTGGACCTTGATTTGACAGCCCAAGTCTTTGATATGCAATTTAATAAATATTTTATTTGCTTTATTGAAACATTTAATCCAAGAACATATAGGAAAGCCTTGCAAGCTTCCAAACAGGAAGAATTAGTTACATAAGATAAATACTGACTGTTACTGTCCAGCAGTATCTGGTGACCTGAGTACAAGGAGTTGATTCTGAGGTAGTCTATGACTGATGGTTAATAGAGGCAGACCACAGGCTGATGGCACTATACACAATTTAATTCACAATGTAAAACACAATGGTGATTATATAGGGGAAAATAGAATGAAATACACGCAGGATGAGGATAGGTGGTAAGTGGGAGATGAAAGGTTGGATCAATGGTTACATGGGGATGATTGGTATAAGCAGAAACAAAATTGTTTATCTAGATTCCATCACTATTGCCAGTCAGTTATTTGTCTAGATTCCATAGGTGCCAATATCCAAGTTTCCAAACCCAGTCACTGGTGACTGACTATCAATCATTAATCTATCTTGGAATAGTCAGCCTCCCTGGCTCCACTTCATCATCCCCCGTCCGGGTCATGAGAACATTCTCACAGTTCATATGGTCCAGTTGGTTTTGGAGCTGTGCAGGAACTCCAATAACTGACTTTGTTTTTAGCCTTTTGAAACAGAAACTCCAGGAGACAGTGGAATATAGCATATATGACCACTGAAATAAAATGATTGCAAGTAATTCATAGGCGAGACAAAGGAAATAAATTTGTGAACCTTTGTCCAAACAACTGGTCCCAGACACCCAGCCCCCATGACAAGATTGTTGCATGATCCAGTTGGCACCTACTCAACAGTTAGAATGGTCTTTTATCTTACTGATAAATTAAATGTTGTTAAGATATGTGGTTAATAAAATTATCTCTAAATTCTTACAGAGTGCATCACTTGTGTTCTCAAACTCTTTTGTAGTTCTCAACTTAATAGCCTTCTCCTTCTTCCTATCACATCATCTAGGACCTTTTCTCCTTGTTCACATTTTGTCAGTCATATTGACCTCCGGTTAGCTTGGAATTCATTTCAGCATGGAATTACAAGCCATGGAGCAATCCTATTGGTATTCATCTCTACTATTCTTGGGTGTTAGTCTCCCATTCTGTTACTTTATATTCCACAAACGTGTGCAATCTTTCTATGTTTGTCCCTCTCTTTCTTGCTTTTTGCTTTTTTCCCTTTTTTTTTTGCTTTTTGGGTCACACCCGGTGATGCTCAGGGGCTACTCCTGGTTCATGCACTCAGGAATTACTCCTGGCGGTGCTTGGGGGACCATATGTGATGCTGGGAATAGAACCTGGGTCAGCTTCGTGCAAGAAAAATGCCCTACCTGCTGTACTATAGCTCCAGCCCCTGTCCCTCTCTTTCTGACTCATTTAACTTAACATGGTACTTTCCATGATGACCCACTTATATGCAAATTTCATTACTTCATCCTTTCTAACAGCTGCATAGTATTCCATTGTGTACATGTACCAAATATTCTTTAACCAGTCATCTATTCTCGGGCACTCGGGTTTTTTCCAGATTCTGGCTTTTGTAAACAGTGCTGCAATGAACATAGAAGTGCAGATGTTATTTCTATTATATACTTTTTTGCATCTCCAGTATATATTCCCAGAAGTAGTATTGCTGGGTCAAGTGGGAGCTCAATTTCTAATTTTTTGAGAAGCGTCCATACTGTTTTCCAAAAGGGTTGAACCATTTGGCATTCCCACCAGCAGTGAAGGAGAGTCTCTTTCTCCCCACATCCACGCCAACACTGGTTGCTTTTATTCTTTTGGATGTGGGCCAGTCTCTGTGGTGTGAGATGGTATCTCATTGTTGTTTTGATCTGCATCTCCCTGATAATTAGTGATGAAGAGCATTTTTTCATGTGCCTTTTGGCTATTCGGATTTCTTCTTTGAGAAATTTTCCGTTTATTTCATCGCCCCATTTTCTTATGGGGTTGGGTGTTTTCTTCTTGTAGAGTTCATGCTTGAACTTTGTATATCCTTGATATCAACCCCTTATCAGATAGGTATTGGAAGAATATCCTTTCCCACTCTGTAGATCGTCTTTGTATTCTGGTAACTGTATCTTTTGCAGTGCAGAAGCTTCTTAGTTTAAGATAGTCCCATTTGCTTATCTCTGTTTCCACTTGCTTGGTCAGTGGGGTGTCATCTTTGAAGATACCTTTAGCTTCAATGTTGTTGAGGTTTTGCCGACCTTGTCTTCAATGTACCTTATGAATTCTGGTCTGATGTTGAGGTCTTTAATCCATTTTGATCTGAATTTTGTGCATGGTGTTAGGTAGAGGTCTGAACCCATTTTTTTTGCATGTAGCTGTCCAGTTTTGCCATTTGTTAAAGAGGCTTTCCTTGCTCCATTCACATTTCTTGCTCTCTTATCAAAGATTAGATGATCATATATTTGAGGGTGTGTGTAAGGACATTCAACCCTGTTCCATTGGTCCGTGGCTCTGCCTTTGTTCTAGTACCATACTGTTTTAATTATAACTGCTTTGTAGTAGAGTTTGAAGTTGGGAAAGGTGATGCCTCCCATCTTCTTTTCTCCACAAATTGCTTTAGCTATTCATGGGGGTTTATTGTTCCATATGAATTTCAGTAATGTTTGATCTATTTCTTTGAAGAATGTTATGGGTATTCTTATAGGGATCACATTGAATATGTACAACGCTTTGGGGACTATTGCCATTTTGACAATGTTAATTCTCCCAATTCATGTTTCCATTTTTACCGCGTCCTTTTTTATTTCATGAAGTAGTGTTTTGTAGTTTTCTTTGTACAGGCACTTTACCTCCTTAGTTAAGCTGATTCTGAGGTACTTGATTTTCTGAGGCATGATTGTGATCGGATTGATTTTTTTCATGTCGATTTCCTCTCTTTCATTTTTTGTATATAGGAAAGCCATGGACTTTTGGCTATTGATTTTATAGCCTGCTTAAGCCCTTTTTATTAATAGATACATAGATCTGGAAATACATAGATGTGACGGTTGTTAACATGAACTCAATTGTTCAAGAGAAGAGGAGTTAGGTACATGAATTTTACTGGTAATAGTTAGACATGATAGGATTCTGTGATTGGTGGTATAAAGGTAAATTCTTCTTTTTCCTTGTATTCTCTGAGTGCATCACTATGGTACAGCATTGTGTTATAATTGATATATACACATACTGGTAATGTATTTTAGTGAAAAGATAATTATGCTCACAATACTTAATTCAAGAAATCAGGGAATAGATAGAATTATTAAACATGGTTAACACAAGTGCTGTTTGGTAATTTAAGGAAACACCCATTTGGAAAATACAATGAGGGTGAAAATTAAGTTCCTGCATACTAGATAAGTGAGGTACTCTTGCATTTAAAAAAAGATTTGTAAACACAACACACTTATATTCTTGGTACAGAGACAAAGCATGTAAAACATAAAATAATTAAAGAGTAATGAAATAGTGCTCTTGTTCAAGTTATTTAATCGCTCTGGATCACACAGTATCCTCATCAATGGGATGGATATAATGATACGTCTCTCAGGGAAGATGTAGGTTCAAGAAAATAGTTTATGTCCTTCATAAGTAGTATGGAATATCACTATTGAAAATGGCAGAGAATGATGAAATGATGGCTGAAAGACAATATAGCCAGGGAGATTTTTTAATCATGATATGGAATAATAGAAACTTCTTCTTGGAGAAAAACAGATTTTTTTCCTCTGTTCTCATGGTTTACCCCTGGCTCTTAGCTCAGTGATCACTCCTGGGAGGGAGTGGGGGATTTTATGGGGCCACATGGGGTCCTGGAGATTGAACCCAGGTCAGTTGTGTGCAAGTTGTGTGAAAATCTTTACTTGATGTATTATCTCTCTGACCCTAATCAGAGAAGGAGTGTGTGTGTGTGTGTGTGTGTGTGTGTGTGTGAGAGAGAGAGAGAGAGAGAGAGAGAGAGAGAGAGAGAGAGAGAGAGAGTATTTTGGAGAAGGATAGAAGGTCTTTTGACTGATCTGTGGGTCAGAAAAGGCAAGGATGACTAATTACATGTACTTCTTCAAAATAGAATATAGATTAAAAAATAAGAAGGAGATAAAATATTGATATCCCATGAATCTACTGCCCAGGTCTCACCATTTCAGTATACTTCTCCCATTATATCTCTAAACATATTCTTTCTGCTGTGAAAAATAATTACTTTTGTAAAAACATACACTTTTGTAACATGCTTTTAATTGCTTATTATCAGAATATTTCATGCCGTTACTTATTTTTTGGAAGCATGATTGCTGATGGCCATCTAATACTGTATTTGGTGATCTTGCTGTAAGTTAAATAATTTAACATTGTTGGACAAAGAGAGTATCATGCTGAGTGAAATTAATCAGAAGGAGAGGGGCAGATATAGAATGACTGCATTCATTTGTGGGACATAAAAAACAATAGTAGCACTGTATCACTGTTATCCCATTGTTCGCTGATTTACTCGAGCGGGCACCAGTAACGTCTCTATTACACTCAGCCCTGAGATTTTAGCAGCCTTTCCTTACTCGTCTTTCCCAAAGATGAAGGCTTTTTCAGGTTCAGGAGAATGAGACCTATTGTTACTGGTTTTGGCACATAGAATACGCCGCAGGTAGCTTGCCAGGCTCTGCTGTGCAGGCGGGATACTCTCAGTAGCTTGCCGGGCTCTCCGAGAGGTATGTATATATCTGTTACTTTATTTGGAATATGAATACGCCACGGGGAGCTTGCCAGGCAAAAAAAAAAACAATAGTATGAGACTAATATCCAAGGTTAGGGATATCAGGGACCAGGACAATTGGTCAATGGATAGAAGCTTGCCACAAGAAAGTTTGTGTGGGAGGAGGTAAAGGGGGGAGGGAGTGCAAAGGGAATTAGGATAGAGAAGGGACCAGTAAGACAATAATAGTTGGAAATGATTATTTTGTACAGGAACTGAAAGTTGGAAGTCAATAAAGGGATATACCTGATAACCTTTCAGCATTTCTATTGCAAACCATAAGGCCCGAAAGGAAAGAGAAGGAGTGTGTGTGTGTGTGTGTGTGAGAGAGAGAGAGAGAGAGAGAGGAGAGAGAGAGAGAGAGAGAGAGAGAGAGAGAGAGAGAGAGAGAGAGAGAGAGAGAGAGAGAGAGAGAGGAGAGAAAAGAAAAGTGCCTGCCATAGAGGTGGGGTGCGGGAATGAAGGGAAACCGGGGACATTGGTGGTGGGAAATGTACACTGGTGAAGGGACAGTGCCAAAACTAGGTACTGAACCTTAGTGAAAGTAGTGAGAATAGAAAGAAAGGAAATAAAGTGAGAAATTCTCTCCATGTCTTCTCATTCTGTTCCTCACTTTCACTTTTATTTTTTCCTAATAATGTGCTTCTCCCCTAAATAAAAATATGTATCTACTAGAAAACCCCAAAGTACAAAAATACAATAAGTAACACTTATTATTTTTTTTATTTTTAAAATTTTTATTATATCACCATGTGGAAAGTTACAAAGTTTTCAGGTTTATGTCTCAGTTATACAATATTCAAACACCATCCCTTCACCAGTGCCCATATTCCACCACCAAAATCCCCAGTATACCCCCCGCCACAGCCCCCCCAACTGTATAACTGATGAATTTCACTTCATTTTCTCTCTACCTTGATTACATTCCATATTGCAAAACAAAACTCACTATTGTTGTTGGAGTTTCCCCCCAAGGAAGACAGCCCTACTAAGGAAGCATTTGATAATTGGTTTGTCATTAAAATATTGTATGTTTTTAGTTTTTAGAAAGGGTCACGCGGCTGCACTAGCGGCCGCGCAGTTCGGATGTGTTCCAGTCCCGCAACCCGGAGCCGAGTTGCTGCTCAGTGTCACCAGGGCTCCATTTGGAGAAGGTGTGCCAGCTGTACCTCCTCCATCTGGATCCCTGGTGTTGTTGGCCCGGATTCGGGTCCGGAGCATTTTTCCGGCCGCGTTGCTCACCAGACTGCCTGGCCTCTTCTCTGTTGAAGGAGTAACACTTATTTTAAAAATATATAAATGCCTGTATTTTATTTTATTTCTTTTTTGGCGGGGGTGCACTTGGCAGTGCACAGAAGCTCTTCTTGGCTCTGTGCTCAGGGTGATCTCTGATGAGTCTCAGGCCACCATGTGCGGTGCCAGGGATCGAACCAGGGTCAGCCAGAGTGTCCACATGCAAGACAAGTGATTTACCTCCTATACTAACTGCTCAGTTAATGTATCTAATCATTATTTTACACTAAATATTCCCTCAAAAATTAAGGTACTTCCTTTGTGAATATATCAATCTAGTTATTTGCCATTGATGAATATATGTACCACATATTTTTCTATGGATTTTTATTATTATAGTTTGTGCAGCTACAAATACCTTTCCCAAAATAACCATTATTTAAGTTTTTTTTTAGTTTTAAGGAATGCCTAAGCAAATAATATAGACTTTTGATTTAAGAAGTATTTTCAAGCACTAGTAAGTGCATTGTTATACACACACACACACACACACACACACACACACACTCCTAGGACAAATGAAAAATAGTCTCTTTGTTTTCAGCCTGAAGATGGTAACATGATAGAGAAGTTCCAAGTAAGAACTGGTATTGGAGATGACTTGATAAACTCAGGCATGAGAGTAAATTGAGCAAATCAACTTTTATTAATAAAAAATGAAAATAAGAATGGAAGCTGTTTCAAATATCAAAGTTCATGGAATAAATTTAATTCTCATATTGACATTTTTTTCTTGTGGTATATTAACCAAAATTATGGGAGAAATATAGAATATCTAGGACACTACTGCCACATGGAAATATTCCTATATAAAGTTCCCAGTAGAAAAAAACTCCCAGAAGGAAAAAAAATGTTAAAAATTCCTGATATTTCATCCCCTTTATAATTTTATGCACATCTTATCTTTTAGTTCTTATATGCAATCATTACTTAATAGGAACATTAGCATATATCAGCATACCCCTTTTATTTGTGAATGGAGGAATAACTATCTTTTTCTATATAAAGTATCCAGTTAGGAAGACATTTTCCAATCAAGAACAGCTGTGAAGCGCATCCAGTCTCTTCTAAAGCTTCCAGTGAAATGGTGTAAGATTCATTTCACTCTGTCTTCTTGTAACTCAGTTGACCCTATTTTGTTCAAGGCTATTTTGACTTTCTGTTTATACCCCCTTTTTTAAAAAAATAAAAATTTATGCTTCCTCTGGAAAAAAATTCTTCTCTTCATAGTGTCTCAGAATGTATAGAATTACCTTACTAAATCATCATTGTGTTGTAATCATGATTGGTTGCCACGACAAAGTAAATAAATAGTTACCTACTAGCCAAGGACTGCTCCTTTTTTGAAGGACTGAGTCAAAGAAGGGATTATAGCTTTGCTAAAACAAATATGTCTATTCTCTTCAGTGCTTTCTCTGGCTTTGGTGATGAGGGTGTCTCACTGTTTCCATTCTCATGTGCTTTAAAGGTATATTTTAATCTGGAAGAGAAAGAAAAATGGGAAATGTTGTTGCTTTTGTGTGTTATTGAATTACTAGTGATGTCATTTTGCTTGAAGTCTTTGAAACTAAACGTGTTTAAGCTTATTATGATTGTTTTCTGGTGCAATGTAAATATTTAGTGAGTTCACTTTTAATTTTTTTTCATCTTCCCGCCCAGCTTCCTGTTGTTGTTATTATTATTGTGATGACTGGCTGTGTGCTCAGCAGCAGTGCTCACTGAGTGTACACTCCTTTCGCTGTGCTGCTTGCACCTATGTATTTGGGGCTCACACTCTGGGTGGAGGGACACAAAATATGGTTGTGGTGCTAGTGAGCTCACTTATCTTTTATTTTCTGGAGCGATAGCACAGCGGTAGGGTGTTTGCCTTGCAAGCGGCCAGCTCAGGTTTGATTCCTCCGCCCCTCTCAGAGAGCCCGGCAAGCTACCCACCTGCACGGCAGAGCCTGGCAAGCTACCTGTGTTGTATTTGATATGCCAAAAACAGTAACAAGTCTCACAATGGAGACATTACTGGTACCCACTCGAGCAAATCGATGAGCAATGGGATGACAGTGACCATGACAGCTGTGAATTCATTCCTTATACAAGACATATTAGATCATATCCATGTTCCAGACATTCTGATAAGAAGTCCATATGTGTTATTGAGAAAAAAAAAAGAATACAACAGACTTTGGGCCACAGAGATAGTACGATCAGTAAGGTGCTTGCCCTGCATGCAGATAACCTGGATTTGATCCCCAGCACCACCTATGGTGTCCCGAAGTTTTCAAGATTTGATATAATGAAGAAAAGGACAGGGCTAAGGACCAGGTAGACAATGCAGGGGTTAAGGTGCATGCCTTATGGATGGCCAATTCTGGTTCAAATCCGCAGGGCCATATATAGTCCAGTAAATACTGCCAGTAGTGGTCCCTGAGTACAGAGCCAAGAACAGCCCCCAACCACGGCTGAGTGTGGCCCAATAGCAAAAACAAAAATGACACAAAAAGAATGGGAACATTCTCTCTCTCTCTCTCTCTCTCTCTCTCTCTCTCTCTCTCTCTCTCTCTCTCTCTCTCTCTCTTTCTCTCTCTCTCTCTCTCCTTCCCTCCCCTTTCTTTCTTGCTTTTTAGGATACACCCGTGATATTCAGGGTTTTTTCCTGGCTCTGTATCAGGAATTGCTCCTGGCAATGCTCAGGGGACTATAAGAAAAGTCAGGGATTGATCCCTGGTTGACCATGTGAAAAGCAAGCACCTTACCTGCTGTGCTATCTATCACTCTGTCTCCAGGAAAATTCTCTTTTGAGTTGCAATGGTTAACTAAGAAATTAAGAAGGGTACAGCCTCGACTCAAAAGGAAATAAACTATCCAGCAGCTAGTGCTATATTTAAAATTTTTATATTTTAATTTACTTTGAACATTCTATTTAGGCTAATTTTAATTTTCATTTTTTTCCTTGAAATTGAGATAGTACATTCTTAGAGGGTTAAGGCAAGAAATATGATCAGATTACCTACGTGGGACTTAACTAAGTATTCTCAGCCAACTTTCCTTCACAAAAATAATGATCGGGATCTTGCAAAATTTAATATGGAATCAACTCCTTTTGTTTCTGCTTCTATTGACTGTGCTTTCCAAAACATGAATAATAAAACCTTATTATTTTTTCTACAATGATGCTCATAGGTATTTTCTAAGTAGACATCAGTAAACCAGGTGCTATGTTGTAAGTAGGTCACAGTGAGGTTGAAGATATACAGCAAAGCCTTCTCTTTGGAAAATTTGGTCCTAGAAAAGTTAATTTGGGTATGGAAAAACAAAAAAACAAGACCTTGGCATTTTTAACCTTAATGTTCATGCTCTTGTTTTCATTTTGAATTTATTATAAAGATTCACACTTTGCTTTCTGCTTTTGCAACTCATTTTTTGTTTTAGCAAGCATTTTATGCAAATTAATTCCCCCCTTTCTCTTCTTGTTACTCTAATGACTGTCAATTGCATACACTTGGTTGTGGTGCCACCTTGCGGGGGTCATACCCGTTAAGCTGTGGTGCTAGGGGTCACTGAGGGCTTTGATGTTGGGTTACTGTCTGCATGCAGAGGACAGGTAATTTGCCACTGACTCACACCCCCAAACTTATCTTCCTTTGTTTCATTAAGCAGGTACCCTTTAGCTATCCAGATAGTTAAAAAAAATTTTTTTTAAACTTTATTTAGACATCGAGATTTATAAAGTTGTTCAAAATACAGTTTTTTTTCCCCAAGTGTTTAGTACTCTAACACCAGTCCTATCACCAATGTGCCTTTTCCTCCCTCCACCAGTGTCCCTAGTTATCCTCTCCTGCTACCCCCCACCCCACCAGGCCTGCTCCCTTAGCTGGCACTAATTAATTTACTTTATATTGCTTATTATGACATATACATCATAGTGGTGTTGCTAAAGTCATGCTCTGAGGCTTTACTGAGCTGTTATATGAGCTGGGCCTTATGTGTTATTTTCTCACTCATGGAGCTTAGTGAGCTTCTGCTCAATTTTCCCATCTAATTTTCTTGTTTCTCCTGGGCTGTCAGCTCTGTGAAGATTGGAGGTGTTCAGGGGCTTTGAGGCTGGGACGATCAACTGCAGGTGTCTCTTTGACCTCTCTGAGATCAGTCTTGAAGTTGGCATATTTCTCTGACAGCGGTGGGAGCCGGATGTGGCTGGGTGGGGCACTGGGCCTTTGGAGAGGGGAGGAGACTCAGTCTGCCCCCCTCATGCCTAGAATCCAGAGATCTCCACTCAGTGGTGGCCAGACCTTCCAGCTACCAGTGTCTCTCCCCAGAGAGCTTCAAATGATAACTTATTTTGCCTCTAGCAGTGATGGAGAGCAAAAGTGACTTTTTCTTTCCTTTTTTTCCCCCAGTCAAGCATAGTTTTTATAGATGCAATGACATGTTATCACACTTAAGGAAAAATAACTAAGGTCCTCTACTTATAGACTAGTGAACCTTAGCAGGACTATTTTGGTTGTTGCTGGTGGGACTGTAGGCTTTATGCAGGAAGTGGACTCCAAAGCCACAGGGCCTCTGGAGTCAGGAGGCGTAAAGAAGGGGTACACATAGTAGCCTCTCCTATAATAGTATGGTAGAGCATGCAGTGGGGGAGATTACAAAGAGCCTCCTGAGATAGGCGTTTACTGACTCTTTTAACAAACACATTTACTAAAGATGGTGTTAAGTACCTATGGAGGATATTTTCAAACATCACCAAGAAATTTCTCTACCAAAAATTTCTTTAGAGAAATACAAATCTGTATCTAAACACCAGATTAACAGACCAAGGACTTTTTCAGGTAACAATCTTGAATTTTGAGTTCACTGTAGCTTGGACTCTTATGCCCAAAAGCTTGACTTTTCCAGGTTCCTGGAAGGTCTGACTATTTGTGTCTTAATAGACTAAATCCACCCTCTCCACCTATATATATACACATACAAATGAAACAGGAAATTTTATTTTTTTTAATTTTTAATTAAAAAAATTTTTTTATTGTTTTGCTTTTTGGGTCACACCTGGCGATGCACATGGGTCACTCCTGGCTCTGCACTCAGAAACTACCCCTGGCGGTGCTCAAGGGACCATATGGGATGCTGGGAATTGAACCCAGGTCGGCCGCGTGCAAGGGAAAAGCCCTACTCCGCTGTGCTATCGCTCCAGCCCCAGGAAATTATTATTTTTATCTTCGAAATGCTTATAACCTGAGTAGAGATCTAGTAAGACAGTTCTCACTTATCAAAGTGAAAAATTCTCCTACATTCCCAAGTGCACCAATAGGTTATCTAAGAGTTCACTAGATATGTCTTTCTAAAATCTCGTCTTTGTCACGTCTGGCCAGCTCTGCTTCTGTACCTCTAACACCATTTTCTGTAAGCTCAGATCCTCAGATCTCTCAAGCAAATTTGTAAGTCATTTTTCTACTCAACTTAATCTCATCCCTGAGATGTCTCCTGTGCTTTCCTATGTCTACCACCCTCACTTACTCGTACCTTAAAGCACACTGCAGTCAGTTTCTCCCCGGAGTGCCCAGTACTTCCATGAGATCATCCTGCAAACATTTTGCAACAGGTCACACTTTCCTACAAGCTCCAAGCTTTCTGCAGAAACTAGCCCCTGACTTTTCTCCCTTCTTTTAACACTTCCCTTGGTGTCAGTAGAGTTGATGAGGATATATGTATCAATTTGTTTGGTTTCTTTGCATCTAATGCTCATTGCTTTGGTTGTGTCAGTTGTTCCTACTGATACAGCGTGGACTTTTGAATGTATATTCTATCTGGTTGCTCATTTAGGGCCACATGATGCTGACTCCATGGGGTCTGACTTACATCTTCTGGAAGTCTGAAGCTGAGACCCTTAGGTTTTTCCTCTGTGAAAAGAACTGTCTAGAAAGGTCTTTCTTTTGGAGACTATTTGAAATTACACTTATTTTACAACAACTACTAACTAGCATCTATTATGTTGTAGGCACTCAGGATGACATAGTAAATCAGGAGATGGGGTCTGTAGTCTTTCAGAACTCAGTAGAAAACTTAAATTTACAAGTCTGTGAAAGGATGACTATCAACTGCATTTAATAGGGGTTTAGTTTATGCTAATATTTGGATTCTTCCATCTTATTCAAACCCGTACTTCTTAAGCTTTGTCTACTTTCTGGTCTTCCTCAATAATTTACAGAAAAATATAGTATGTTGGCTTTAAGTCAAATGCTTGTCTTATCAAATATGTAGAGAAAATATTGAATATACTTAGTAGGTTCAACTTTGTTTTGATAAATTGTGGTCATTGTTGCTTTTATTCATGGGTATGGTCAGGGAAAAGGAACAGATATTATGGCAACATTTATATGGGTCTAATGTTCTGTCATAATTACATGGTTGCACAAAAAAAAGTGCTTCAAAATAAAATACAGTTGAAATAGTTTCCCATTTTAGACCTGTAGAAGGTTCTTGAAAAATCAGTCTTGAAAAATTATTCCTACCTAGACTGATCACTTGCATTTAAGGAGTGGGTCTGTATTTTCGGGTGCCAATGTATGTTATTTTCTTACACAAACAGCTATGCTTAAAGCTTAATGAAGTAGGAAAGGCATTCAGGAAGAGATAGAGCCAACATCTTGTATATTTGAAACTGTCTGTTCTGCCAGTGACCCATAGAATGAAGGGCTGTGTCAGCTAATCATTCAGCTGACCATTGCTGACAGACAAATACCCTGTACTGAGCTTAGAGGGAATGTCACAAAAACATCAGAAGTCAACAAAGGTGACATAATTCCTGTGGGGTCCTATGCTGATATTTTGCCAATCCTTAGAGCCGAGAAAGTACAATAGAAAGGCATCTTATCTGCAAATAACATACACATTTTAAGAGTCTAAATTATTTTGTTTTCAGAAGGTGTTTTTAAAACTACTTGGACACATATTTTTCTAAAGACGATAATTAGCTGATTAATAATATCATAGTCATCAAAAGAGATAGCATGTTTTCAAAATCATACAATAGATGAGCCATTCGTTGGCTTTAATTGGAACACCTAATAATTATAACCTTGGAGATACAAGGAAAGAGTGGTTTTCAACTGTAAACACAAACATAGGAAACAAAACAAAAATTTGTCAGCAAAAGACCGCCTGCTTATATGACTACTAAGCCAGAAAGCAGCTGTTGTAGTTAATGCATTGTTTCAGGGAACTTAAAACTCCAGTGAAAGAGTAGAAGTGTTGGTTTACAACATCATTAACAGCAAAAGTCCTATCGTCTACCTGCCATATGGTAGCAAATTTTGAAAGGTTTCCTCCTCTGAAATAGCAATTATTAATTACTATATATTCTATTTTAATAAGAAAATATAATTATATCTATCAATTCAATGCAATGAAAGAGAAACAATAGATTTTCAACACTAAAATGCTTTCACCCTCTATGCAAATCAAAGAAACCTGTTATAGATGTAAAAGTTTCCTTTTTGGTGGCCAAGTGTATGATTTCCTTTATATATTTAAATATTTAAAATGGCAGGGGCTGGAGTGATATCAGAGTGGGGAGGGTGTTTGCTTTGCACTCGGCTGACCCAAGTTTGATTCCTTCGGCTCTCTTGGAGAGCCTGGCAAGCTACCTAGAGTATCCTGCCCCCACAGCAGAGCCTGGCAAGCTACCCATGGCGTATACAATATGCCAAAAACAGTAACAACAAGTCTTACAATGGAGATATTACTGGTGCCTGCTTGAGAAAATAGATGAACAATGGGATGACAGTGCTACTTCACAGTGCTAAAATGGCACAAAGAGTACATTTTTAGTTTTAAGGACTATCAAGAGTCTCAAAATTTCTTCGGAAACCCAATGTTGCATTAAGATGTATAGATGTGAGTTTGACTGTATTTGATGTTTTTAAGCTGTGTTTGGTGCATTTAAGAGTTGAAGAAATTTTTATTGCAATAAAATATAAATAAAATAAAAATTTGTTTCAAATATTTTTCCAAGGATGTAAATAACCAAGCTATGTTTTCATAGAAAATTGAAATTTGAATTCCACCACCAAGAATCACAGTATACCTCCCCCACCCTCCCCACCTCCCCAGCCCCCCAACCCTACCTGTGTAGCTGATAAATTTGACTTTACTTTCACTTTACTTTGATTACATTCAATATTTCAACAAAAAACTCACTATTATTGTTTGGAGTTTCTCCCCCCAAAGTCGGACCTGCTGAAAAGGAAGCATTTTATAATTTGTTTTCCATTACTGAGAATGAAGAGATATGAGGTCGAGCATTGTATAACTGAGACTTAAACCTGAAAGCTTTGGAACTTTCCACATGGTGATTCAATAAAAAAATAAATAAATAAAAAGAAAATCGAAATTCTCTCTCCCATTGCAAGAAAATTTGATGGGGTGGTCCGTCTCACTAAGTCTTTTGGTAATTTTCAAAATATGCATAGCTCCACAATTGGTCATTTGGTTGAACTTGCCTGTGACACAATTTATTTTATTATTTGGTGTTTGGGCTACACTCAGTGGTACTCAGGGCTTACTTGTGGCTCTGCACTCAGGAATTACTCCTGACAAGGGGAACACAGTTTAAAATAGGCTAGAATGAAAGACTTAAATAATTAAAAGAAGATTAAAAGAAGAATTCTTTACAAAAATTAAACTGTCAGTTCCATTGTAGTATAGTTGATACTAAGATGTAAGAAGTTAGAAAATATTTTTTTCTTTAATATTTATACTGCCTCTGAGAATTAATAGTGATTCTTGAGAAGTGTGTGTGTGTGTGTGTGTGTGTGTGTGTGTTCCAAGAGCTATCTGCTGATCAGATTATATAGTGGACATGTTGACATCGAAAGGCATATATTTGTAATAGACATACCCTGAATTATTTTATGATATTCAGTGCCCAACACATCAGATGCTATCTGGTGTGTTTACTAGAGTCCTAAGAATGTATTTTTAAGGCTGGAGTATCCCAGGTTTAGAGAGAGGAATTTAAGAACTAGGAATGGTATTTGAGGTGATATTCCTTCTAACAGGTAAGATGCAGAATTTTTAAAAAAACTTTTTAAATTTTGTTGACTCACCGTGAGATAGTTACAAGCTTTCATGTTTGGGTTATAATGTCACAATGATCAAACACCCATCTCTCCACCAGTGCACATTCTCCACCACCAATATCATGGGTATACCCCCCATTTCCCACCCTCCCACTGCCTCTATGGCAGACAATATTCCCCATACTCTCTCTACTTTTGGGCATTATAGCTTGCAACACAGACACTGAGAGGTCATCATGTTTGGTCCATTATCTACTTTCGGCATGAAGATGCAGAATTTTTTAAAAGAGGAAGGAAGTTTGATTATAGAGATGCTTTTGATAGAGGCAGGTTATAAGTACGGGAGAGCAAGGTAAGGCAGTAGGATGCTATGAGGACCCTTATCATAAATTATTCTCTTGAATGGTCAATCCTTGGATGTGGGAGAAGTCACATAAATTTCTATATCCATCAATACGTACTCTTGTCATTCTATCTCTCCAGATTTTATTATTTTTCCTTTTTTTTTGAACCATTCAATACAATACAATGTATTGTTTGGCTTGTGTGCTTATGTTTAGGGGTTTTCGAGAGACCAAAAGACCGTTCGTTCTATTAGCATACCTTTACATCTGTAAATACCTTTACATCTAGAATCTATTAATTGTGCAGGAATAGGATGTTTTCCTAAAAGAGAGTAGGTGGACTGAGTATTAAAATTCCTCCCCCTTGCCCCCTTACTGGACTCTTCCAGCATCCCTGAAATTGCATCTCAAACCATGTTACTGGTCACTCCACTCCAAGGAAGGTTCTCTGACCAAAAACATTTGGGATATGTTGCACATCACAATAGAGTCTTAAAACTCACAGTATAAGAATAAATATGAGTGCCACGGAAAAGAAAATTATTTAACTTTGCTTAATTCACTATTTCTACTCATATGACCATGGATGCCTCTTATTTTCAACAGGACATGTCCACGCGAAGATGAATGACACATGTAGAACACTATTATCTCACTTTTTCTCCAAATGATTTTTCTCTCTACTTTGGCAACAACACACTCTTAGTTTCTCTCTTAACTCTCTGGATTCTCCTTCTGCCTCTTTAATTCATAGTCCTATCTACCTTGTTTTTGGTGTTAAGATTCTTTTTCTTAATAAAGTTCAGCCCTTGATCTTCTCTTTATTCAGAAACATTCTTTTACTGGGCCATTCCTGGTGATTTTCAGGGCTGCCTACTGGCTCATGGATCACTTCTGGCAGTACATGAGGATCATATGTAGTGCCAGAGATCAAACCTGGGTTGTCCAAATGCAAGGCTATATGCTTTTCTTTTTTTTGCATTTTTGGGTCACACCCGGTGATGCACAGGGGTTACTCCTGTCTCATGCACTCAGGAATTACTCCTGGCAGTGCTCGGGGACCATATGGGATGCTGGAAATTGAACCCAGGCCGGCCGCGTGCAAGGCAAACGCCCTACCTGCTGTGCTATTTCTCCAGCCCCATGTTATTTTTTATAAATAGAGATTTTATTTATTTTATTGACATACAACTGTATAAGTTAAGATGTACATGTTGATTTTATACACACTATGTGTTATAATATAGTTACCATCATATTCTTAGCAAACACATCCATCATGTCTCATATCAAATAAGCCTTTAATTTATTTAAAAGTTAAATTGTGAGACCATTTAGGATCTAGTTTCTTAGCAACTTCGAAGCATACAATTCAATGTTGTTAACTATAATCACGATGTTGTGTGTGTTTTTTGGAAGACCTCCAAATGGCCCATAGGTACATCAATAGTTCCTCAACAAAGAAATGCAAATCAAAACTGCAATGAAATATTACCTCACGCTGATCAGAATGGCAACAGATGCCAAGTGTTGCCCAGTTGGAGGTTTTAATACATGCCTTATGGATCTGTCTCATCGATGATTAACCCTGTCTAGACCTGTTCTATGTGCCTCTACCCTATATCTACACAATCAATACTTGGGTTATCAAAAGGCATCCCACATCAGAACTAAATCAAGATCCACAATGTGTCCTGCTTTTTCTCTACCTTCTTGCAGAGCTACTTTCCTAAAACAAAAAATGACTTGGGTGGAAGGGATGCTGGGGTCATCAGTGGAGGAGAACGGGCACTGGTGGAAGGATGGGCACTCAAGCAGTGTATGACTGAAACACAAGCACGAAAATATGTAAATCTGTATCTGTACCCTCACGGTGATTCATTAATAAAATAATTTAAATAAAAAAATAAATTAAAAAATGACAGAAGTCTTTGTCTTTCTAATGAGAATCTGAAATTATCATCAACACCACCCTCCACCCTCATTTTTATTTTCAAAATAATTTTGTTTATAGTGTTCATACATAACACAAACCAAGGAGGTCACTGTCACTGTCACTGTCATCCTGTTGTTCGTTGATTTACTCGAGTGGGCACCAGTAACGTCTCTATTCTTCCCAGCCCTGAGATTTTAGCAGCCTCTCCTTACTCGTCTTTCCCAACGATTGGAGGCTCTTTCAGGGTCAGGGGAATGAGACCTATTGTTACTGTTTTTGGCATATCGAATATGCCACAGGTAGCTTGCCAGGCTCTGCCTGTGTGGGAGGGATACTCTCGGTAGCTTGCCAGGCTTTCCAATAGGTATGTGTGTGAATATATATATATATAATATATATGTATATGTATATCTATATATATGATTTGTTGCCTACTGTCTGAACTCCATCAAATACTATGTGGTAATTATGGAAAATGGGTACAAAGTGTCTTATAAGGTGTTGCGCAGCCGCTTTGTGGCCCGGAAAGCGGCCTGGAGCATGGCGGCGGTTAGATAGTGGAGGTCGGCTGCTGGGGCTGGGTCCCATGGGGCGGGGAGGGTTCTCATCCACCTCCCTCTGGGGCACCCCGAGTGAAAACAGCCCAGCACGGAATCTGATTGTCCTTTACCCAGGATATAGGTACAAAACTCTCCCATTCTGGGCCCAGGCTAAAAAATTCACTAGGAGCAAAATACCTGTTTAACCTCTTCAATATTGCCCACCAGTCCCATCGTCCCCTTCCCAAATGGCTCCCTCCCACACCCAGACCCCGGGGTACCTAGCTAAATCTGCTCCTGGTCTCCAATAGCCCCCAAGTCATCCAAACTCTCCCAGCCCTTGCATGATTGCAATTTTGTTGTTGTTGTCAGAATCACCCACCAGGCTCCGTCTGTTTCCATCACTCAGTTTCCCTCTCCAGAGTTATTCCCCACACATACCCTCTAAGACTGTGCCATGGGGTGCTGTGCCTCTGGTGGTGCGGGCACATATGCTCTAGGGAGTACATAGAAGAGGTACTCTCTCCTCACCCTCTCAGTGCTGTGGTTCTGTCAGCACTACCTCCAGACAGTTCCAGAGTCAGACAGACTACACCCATCTCCAGTCAACCAAGGGGCCCTTAGCTCAGTGAAGGCAGAATTTCACATTTTGTTTGGCCTGGAGAGGTAAGAGAGAAAAAAGCCACGTGCTGACAGAGACTGATCATACCAAATGTACATACTGTGTGGATGCAAGTGCATGTACGCGCGTGTGTGCACTCACACACGCACACGCACACAAACACACACACAGACTCACACTCTCTTACATATACATAAATACAAAAAAGGGAGTAGGCACCAAAACTCTCATTAAATTTTAAAGAAGTTCACTGTCACACTGTAGCATTGTCATCCCGTTGCTCATCAATTTGCTCGAGTGGGCACCAGTAACGTCTCCACTGTGAGACTTGTTATTACTGTTTTTGGCATATCAAATACACCATGGGGAGTTTGCCAGGCTCTGCCATGCAGGCGAGATACTCTCGATAGCTTAGCAGGCTCTCAAGAGGGACAGAGGAATCGAACCCAGGTCAACCATATGCAAGGCAAACGCCCTACTCTCTGTGCTATCGCTCCAGCTCTGTAAATTTACATCCTAAAAATCTTACATTCACCCAACTTTTTCCTATCCTCATTTTCCTTATTTGTACAATGTTAGCTACTTTTCTTTTACAACTGGGATCCCATGAAGACTTCTTAAGATTTCTTTGTATTATTTGCTCTTGCTCACTCGTTACCCACAGTTTGGCCTGAGTGATGGTCCTTATGCAAATCTAATTTTTCCTTTCACTGAAAACAATCCAGTTCTCTAAGAGCAAAGGGTTTTCTTAATCCCTTCATCTAAAGGGCTTGTTAGATCAAAGAGCTATCATACATGCCTTACATGCTCCAAGAGCTAAGTTCCAGCCCCTGCTTGAGGAACACCCTGAACCCTAGATATAGCCTTCGTGGCACCCAAGGACCATTTAGACAAAGCCTAGTATGTTCCTATACTGCCAAGACCAAGACACACCACATCACCTGAGAATCTAAGCCTTAGGCCTTCACTGTGTAGCCAGCTATTTCCCAAAGTGGCCCTTGAGTACTGGAATACAGCTGGAGAGGCCCATTCCCAAAATAAAGCAGAATGCAACTGTAACTTCCTTAAGGAAGTTTTTGATGACATCTCTGCATAAAACTCAGAGAGTGACTATAAACTCTTCTAGTATCATGTAGGACTGGAGCAATAGCACAGCGGGTAGTGCATTTGCCTGGCACGCGGCTGACCTGGGTTCAATTCCTCCATCCCTCTTAGAGTATCCTAAGTAGAGAGTACTTAGAGTATCCAGCAAGCTACTTAGAGTATCCTGCCTGCATGGCAGAGCCTGGCAAGCTACCTGTGGCCTATTCAATGTGCCAAAAACAGTAACAACAAGTCTCACAATGAGACATTACTGGTGCCTGCTTGAGCAAATCGATGATCAGTGGGACAACAGTGCTGCAGTGCTACAGTATCACGTAATTCCCACTTTCAGAAATTGGGACTGGAGAGAGAGTACAGTAGGTACTTAGGTAGGGTACTTGCCTTTCATGTAGCTGACATGGGTTCTATCCCTGGCATCCCATAAGGTCTCCTGAGCTCACGAGGAGTAATTCCTGAGTGCAGAGCCTGGAGTAGCCCCTGAGCACTGCTGAGTGTGGCCCCCCCAAACCCCAAACAAAAAACAAACAAAAAGAAATAAGTATAATTGTAACTGTACATTTATGTGATATTTTTATCATTTTTTTATAACAAAAGGCAGGAAACATTAACATACTTACTCCTCATTGCATCAGCACAGATAATGCCTGGCACATAGTACTTAATAAATAAATATTTTCTGAATGAAATGATAAATAGATCAATTATGGGTTAAAGAAATAGATTGAATAAGTAAAGGCATTCGATGACACTATGTATTCATGTACATTCCTTTTGATGACAGTTCGAGGTCACAAGTCTTCCTTCTCTAGGAATAATTATAAACTTTGGCAAGTTAGAAAAGATAAACGTGCTGAGAAAATCAGGTTGGAGAGAAAGGTCTGTAGGGATGAAGGAGAAGCACTTTTCATAAGATTACTTTTGCATACTCTCATGAATTAAAATGTGATGGGTTTCTGTGATTTTGAACTGCTTGTGGAAATAAATTCATTGTCTTTCAAATTAATTTCCTTCGGGGTGAATTTCCTTAAAATTGTTAACATGAGAATTCAGTTTCATTGCAGTTCGTTGGTGCCCCTTCCATGAATCACTCTGACATTGGTTTCTAGGTGCTCTTTGCCGCACGCTACACTTTCTGAAGGGAACATGATGGAAGAGCACTGGAAACCTCTAGTCGCTGATACAAAAAATCTCTGTTGGTCACTTCTGTCCGAAATCCTAGACTCTTATTCATTTCAGTTGAATGCTTCTACTAAGGATCAGGTGACATTTTCTTATCCAAATGAAAGCTAGAATTTCAGGAAAATCTAATCTAACATCCTCCAACATCTATCATTTCAAATGACCCACACGAAAGTGTAGCACGCCTGCCCTGGCACTCAGAACTCAGTGGGATATCACCTAGCAAATGCATTGTACCTAGCAGAGGAAGAGAGTGATCAATAAGTACTCTCTACTCAGCAAACGGCAAACAACCTCCTAAAAAGCAGAAGGATTACAATTGTGGTCATCTCCGCCTCCCCTGTGGTCAAGTGTAGCCTTGGGTGGGGGTAGTAAAAATAGAGCTCAGCATACTAAAGAAAACATAGCTGGGAAAGGCCCTTTTGCTAACTTGTGAAAGGTGTCAGGCTTCTTTTCCTTCTAGCTGTTAGTAAACTCTTCATGGTTGAAAGCATGGAGGCCTAATGACAGGAGATGGACATGCCTGTCCAAGAAGTGGCCCTTGGACCCTGGAGGTCACCGTGTGACAGTGTGTGTAAAGGAATGTGCATCCTTTTTAGGCCTTTGTTCCAGAGGACATGGTCCACTGGCAAATCCTGTTGCACTAAGATCGGATGGTGCAGATAACCCAAACAGAATCTAGACATGTGGACATTGTTTTCATGACAAGGCATTCCAAATCTGAAGGGCACCATCTCTCTCAAAAAATAAACAAGACGGGTTTCTTCCTGCCTGCACAACTCTAGATGTGTAACTCTCTCATTTTCTCAACCTCTAACTCTACTTCTTGCTGTGTCTGTTTCTTTCAATATGTTTCTGTGTCTCTATGTCTCACTTATATTTCCATCAACTAAATACTTGAACTTCCAGATGTGTTATGTGTAGATCTAGACATTAATTATGTACATGAATTACATGTAGATACAGTTCCCTAGTATACTTAAAACGTGTGGATGTGTGGGTCAATCATATGTGTTTGTGTCTATATATTTATTTACACCTGCAAACACTAAGTATATGTTACCCCCAAGTGGAAAGAGAATTATTTTTTTAGTGGATCTCCCAACTGGATCTCTGGAGTCTGTCTCCAGTCTCCCTGTTTTTCTTGGCTTGGCAGGTGAAGGTAGGTGGGCTAGAAGGCTGTTAGACTGTGGGACCTCCCATGCTGGGGATTACCTAGGCCACCCTGGGGGTGATTGGAGGCCCCCAGGGTCACACCTGACAGTCTTTGGGAACCATGTGATTCTGGGGGTCAATCTGAGGTTGACTGCATGCAAGTCATGCTATAACATCTGTACTGTCTCTTCAGCCTCTAAAAAGAAAACTTAGCTGCTATTATATGGGTAGCACATCAATTTGCTTGAGCGGGCACCAGTATCAGTATCTCTACCCAATCACCAGTAACGTCTCCATTGTGAGACTTGTTATTACTGTTTTTGGCATATAGAATATGCCACAGGGAGCTTGCCAGGCTCTGCCACATGGGCAGAATACTCTTGGTAGCTTGCCGGGATCTCCGACAGGGACGGAGGAATCAAACCCGGGTCGGCTAAGTGCAAGGCAAATGCTCTTCCTGCTGTGGTATCACTTCTGCCCATTAAATGGGTAAACATGAAATTACTTTATGTACCTTCTACAGGGAAATTCAATGCTAGTTTTATCAGAAATAGCATGAGAATGAATTAGGGTTTATGAATTCTCATCCTAGTAGATTTAGGGCTCTAACCTAGTCTTTCTGCCTCGTGAGCTCAGCTAGTCTCTCAACCAACTGCTTTGGTTCTCTATTAACTCTTAATCTCAGGGCTGGAGTGATAGCACAGCGGGTAGGGCGTTTGCCTTGCACGCGGTCGACCCGGGTTCGATTTACAGCATCCCATATGGTCCCCTGAGCACCGCCAGGAGTGATTCCTGAGTGCATGAGCCAGGAGTAACCCCTGTGCATCGCCGGGTGTGACCCAAAAAGCAAAAAAACCAAACCAAAACAAAACAAACAAACAAACTCTTAGTCTCTATCTTTAAAAAGTAGTACCCAGTATCTCTGGGTACTACTGATGTTTAGTGTCAATGGTGAATTCTGTCCTGCTCTCTACCCAATCATTAGCACTTTTATATCTGCCTTGGCTCTGAGGATTGTCTTCCCCTGGGGGGCTGGTTCCAAGGCCCTGAAGGTAGATAGAGGTAAAATAAGATACTTATTACCAATAATCCTTGGACTTCAAAGATTTACCCAGTTCTCCAACTAGAATACAATTGGAGAGAGCATAGAACCCTTCTTGAGTAGCTTTAGAAGGCATGTCTGGGCCCGGGTGACTAAGTTCTCAGGAGCAAATGCCCAGAGGCCACAGACCTTCCCCCCCACCCCCAGTGTCTGTAGTGCCCCGTTCTTACAGTAACCAAGGGAACACACATGCTTGTATATACTCAGGACACTTGATCCTACTAGTATTCCTGCTGCCCCAATCCTGTAACAGCTGCACTGAGAGCAATTCAACTGCAATCAAAGAAACTGCAATGCTTTTCTCATGCAGGTACAATTATATCAGGATATATGAAACTCTAAGTCCCAGGGATAATGTGGTTTGCCTTTTATTTGGCAAAAGAAGCAGAAGGTTAAATGGAACTTTTCCTGTCCATTAGCGAACCCTCAATGGAGGACTCCCTGAAGTTTCTGGATCATTAAGGCACAAAAGTGGGGCTGTGCTTGGTGTGCGTTGGCTTTAGCATTATGAAGGGTTTGCCAGAGGTGGGAGAATGGCTGCCAAGCCAGGTCGTTACAGGATGGAATAATCATGTTTTAGGATTTAGTTGGGGGACGAGCTAAAAGAATGATTTTGTTTTTTTCATTAGTGAGTCACTGTGGGGTACCGTTACAGACTCACAAACTTTTGTGCTTGCATTTCAGTCATACAATGATTGAGTCCCCATCCCTCCACCAGTGCCCACCCTCCACCACCCATGGTCCCAGCATCCCTCCCACCACCCCCGCCCTGCCCCCTCACCCCCACCCCTCCTCTGTGGCAGGGCATTCTTACAGGGAATGATTTTTGATGAAGTGGAATTGAGTCCCTCAATTTCTTCTCTATGTTATTTTAGTGGGGGGTCAAGTTTGGGGCCACACTCTGTGGTACTCGGGGGGCCCTTTTTGGCTCACTGCTTGGTGGTGCTGGAGTGGGACTTGCAGAGGTGCTGAGTATCAGGGAGCCATGTGGCTCCAGGGATCAAAGCCGGGCCTTCTGCCTGCAAGGCATGGGGTCAGCTCATGTAGTTGCCTCTCTAGTCCTTCATTTCCTACTCCAATCTCTGACAAGCCTTGTTCACAGCGATGGAGCACTGTGAGACAGAGGATGTGCGCACTAAGATTGCGCTCACCAGCCTGCAGCGTTGAGATGCTGCTCTCATCTGCATCCAGCCTAGTGCAAGGGACAGGCCTGGAATTTTGATCACGTGAATTCAAATTCCACTTCCGGAGTTTATTCATCTTTTGCAAGTCATGTTGCTTCTTAGACTCAGTTTCTATATATTTACCTGTTTCACTTCCTAATCATAATTTTTAATCTTTTCCAGTTGGTTTATAAACTTTAGTTGCATAATCGCTTTATGGCGTAATTCTGTTTATCACACTGCTGTAAAGGTAAACAGCAGCTTTCTATTCACTAGTGCTATTTGGACGCGAGTTTGTCTTCTTGGATACTGTGAGATCTGAGTCTAGAATTCTCAGCCAACACGTATCTACAGCATGTTTTAAGAAACCCTCAGCAGACCATTTGCACGGTTTCTACAAGTGGCTGATGAGCAGTGATCACTAATTGACCCCTGCTGGAAATATTAATCACTCATCCTTGGAATTGTTATGCATGTGGGCAATAAAGAGTAGGGACCTTGTACCACCCACAACAGTCAGCAAAAGTTAAAAAACAAAAATAAAATTTGAATGCACTGTATGGATCTGAAGATGATTCACTGTGGCAGAGGACAAAGTTCACACAGTAAATGGAGCTGTGGACATTGCGTCGGATAAAAAACCAAGGCTAGTGAGGCAGAGTCTTCAGAAACAGAAGATTATATGTGTATATCCGTACTTTGCAACACTTAAGAATTTTCTCAAGGGCTGGAGCAATAGAACAGTGAGTGGGGCATTTGCCTTGCATGCGGCCGACCCGGGTTCGATTTCCAGTATCCCATATGGTCCCCTGAGCACTGCCAGGAGTAATTCCTGAGTGCAGAGCCTGGAATAACCCCTGTGCGGTGCCAGGTGTAACCCAAAAAGCAAAAAGCAAAAATAAATTCATTTTGGGGCTGGAGCAATAGCACAGCGGGCAGGGCATTTGCCTTGCACGCGGCCGATCCATGTTCAATTCCCAGCATCTCATATGGTCCCCTGAGCACTGCCAGGAGTAATTCCTTAGTGCATGAGCCAGGAGTAACCCTTGTGCATCTCTGGGTGTGACCCCAAAAAAAAGAATTTTCTCAAATAAAATATTTTTATTATAATCCACAAATCAATGACAACTAACATGTTAACATTTTTTTTAGACCAGAAAAATGTTCACAAAACTATCAGAAAGAAATGATGTGTAAGGATTTGGATGATTCAGTTTTGATATTGATTCTCGAGTGTTCTGTGTAACTTAATATAGCACCAAAGGAGACTTAGTAATAAATTACTTTCAAGTAATGCCAGAACAACTTAATTATTTTTGTGTGTGTTTGGGGGCCATACTGGGTGGTATTCAAGGACCACTCCTGATGCACCTCAAGAGATCTTATAAAGTGCCATGGGTTGAACCCTGGTCGTCTATGCACAAGGCAAATATCTTACCCATTCTGGCCCTATGCCAAAACAATTTAAAAAAACCTTTAGGTAATGATTGCTCCTAACTTTTGGGCAAAAAAAAAAAATTGGTATAAAATCTCTGACAGTTACGGGGTAATGTATGCTAAAATAGTATTAATAACAATAGCTAGTATAGGGGAGAAGCTAGTGCCTGGCACAACGAAAACCAAAAATTATTAGCTGTTGTCATCGTTCGTCACCTACATCAGTGGCTTTCATCGGACTGTGGCAGACAGGCACCAGTGCAGGGACTAGCAATTGACAATCCCTGATCCTCATGGTCTTGCTAAGTCTGTGAGGGCCGGACTTGGATTCCACTATGTTGAGCGTCCCTACAGCTGTAAGGGCATCTGCATACAGAGTCAGTATCAAAGCTGCTTATTGCAGTCACCTTACTAGTGCGCCCGTGCACTGACTAACACCAAACAGATCTGTCCTCATGTCAGGCTCCAGGAGCCTATGTTAGGGCCACTCCAAAGACATTTACACATAGTTTGATGCAATGGCCAGAAAGTGGCTGAAAGGTGAGAGAGATTTCTCAGCTTTGGAATTAGAAGCGTTGTAGGTTCACACCAGCAAATATCATACTGCTATTTGTAAGATACAGTCTCCACTTGATTTCCTTTCTTTTGCCATGAACCCCTAGATCAAGGAGACAGTGAGATTTCACCGGTGGTAAGTTACTTTCCTCAAAGATGGGAGATGGGTTTCTGTGGTAGCTGCTTCAGATTATCACCTTCTAGTGAGGGAAAGAGTAGATAGAGGAGCGGGTTCTGTTACTGTCTGGTAAGTCGTGCTTTTTTGTCAGTCACTGCTTAAACACTGGACAGGGATGCTGAAGCAAGCTGCTGGGCACACATGTAAGTCTGTTACTGATGTGCTAAAAATATTCTAACTGAAGGCAGTGAAAGAGGAGCACAGTGAAGGGCACTGCCCACCTGGAAGTCCCCCCAAATTTATTCTCCAGTTTTTATTTTATATGGTCCTTTCCAATAATGGCAGAGCTCAGAGAAACAGGAGTCACTTTCAATGATACTTGCCTTCTGGTGCTAGCATGATGATTGTGTGCTCAGACCTAGTGATGCTTGTGAACTGTGACAACTGATGCTGGGAGCTTCCAGGGCCACACCTTGTGGTACTTGGGGGGACCATGTGATATGGAGAATAAACTTGGGGCTCTCACATGTTAAGTTTTCGTTATATCCCCTGTGCTAACTCTTAGACCCCCTCCCTTTCCTCCCTCCCTCCCTCCCTCCCTCCCTCCCTCCCTCCCTTCCTTCCTCCCTCCATCCCTCCCTCCGTCCCTCCCTCCGTCCCTCCCTCCCTCCCTCCCTTCCTTCCTTCCCCCATCCCTCCCTCCCTCCCTCCCTCCCTCCCTCCCTTCCTTCCTTCCCCCTCCCTTCCTTCCTTCCCCCCTCCCTCCCTCCCTCCCTTCCTTCCTTCCTTCCCCCATCCCTCCCTCCCTCCCTCTCTCCTTCCTCCTCCCTTCCTCCCTCCCTTCCTCCCTTCCTTCCTTCCTTCCTTCCTTCCTTCCTTCCTTCCTTCCTTCCTTCCTTCCTTCCTTCCTTCCTTCCTTCCTTCCTTCCTCCCTTCCTTCCTCCCTCCCTTCCTTCCTTCCCCCATCCCTCCCTCCCTCCCTCCCTCCCTCCCTCTCTCCTCCCTCCTCCCTTCCTCCCTCCCTTCCTCCCTCCCTTCCTTCCTCCCTTCCTTCCTTCCTTCCTTCCTTCCTTCCTTCCTTCCTTCCTTCCTTCCTTCCTTCCTTCCTTCCTTCCTTCCTTCCTTCCTTCCTTCCTTCCGTCCTTCCTTCCTTCCTTCCTTCCTTCCTTCCTTCCTTCCTTCCTCCCTCCCTCCCTCCCTCCCTCCTTCCTTCCTTCCTTCCTCCCTCCCTCCCTCCCTCCCTCCCTCCCTCCCTTCCTTCCTTCCTTCCTTCCTTCCTTCCTTCCTTCCTTCCTTCCTTCCTTCCTTCCTTCCTTCCTTCCTTCCTTCCTTCCTTCCTTCCTTCCTTTCTCCCTTCCTTCCTCTCCTCTTTCTTTATGAGACAAGATAGTTTTTTACTTTTTATGAATCACTATGGGCTGGAGCTATAGCACAGCGGTAGGGCGTTTGCAGCCGACCTGTGTTCGATTCCTCCGCTCCTCTCGGAGAGCCCGGCAAGCTACTGAGAGTATAGTGTCCGCATGGCAGAGCCTGACAAGCTACCTGTGGCATAGTGGATATGCCAAAAATAATAACAATAAGTCTCACAATGAGAGACGTAACTGGTGCCTGCTCGAACAAATCATTGAGCAACAGGATGACAGTGACAGTGACAGTGATGAATCACCATAAGATAAACAGTTACAGAGTTGTTCATGATTGGGTTTCAGTCTTACAATGTTCCAACACCTGTCCAGTGTACATCTCCCACCACCAATGTCTCCAATTTCTCTTGCCATCTCCCCACACCCAGCCTGCCTTGACAGCAGACACTTTTTCTTCTTTCTCAAGCAAGAGAGTGTTTATTGAAACATAAAGAAAGATGTAAAGGGAGAAGCGTGTGTTCAAGAGAGAATACAGTCAGGACCAGAGTGATAGGACATCAGGCAGGGTGCTTGTCTTGCACGCAGCCAACCTGAGTTCAATCCCTGGCATCCTATGTGGTCTCCTGAGCCACAGCAGAAATGATCCCTGAGCCCTCTGAGCATCACCAGTTATGGCCCTAAGCAAACAAAAAACACAAGAGAGCAAAAGAGAGGGAAAGAGAGCTAGAGATAGAAATAGAAAGAGAGAGAGGGAGTGAGAGGAAGAAAGAGAGAGAGAGAATACAGTCTTCTTTAGAGTGGAAACCTGCAAGCAAAGAAACATAGAGAAAAGCAAGTCAGATGCATGATCAAAGGAGAATACCAGCTTGAAGAGCAAGCCCTCCTCCAGTTTCTTGACGTGAAAGTCCTAGGGCAGAAGGGAAGAAGTCAGGCGTTGTTCTGTTCTTGGTTGGTGTGAAGATCTCTGGTGCTAGAGTGCATGCTTTCTGTCTTGGCTTTGATATAGGCCAAAAGGCATCCCAGAGATCCCTGAACCATCAGATACTGTTCAATTGGCAGGGGATGATGACTCTGCAAGAATATATGGCAGCATCAGAGGTAGCAGAGCAAGTACCAAGTTAGCTCCAAATTTCGATGATTTGACAGAAGTGCAGTTCTAGGTGAGAGTTTCCTTGTCTGAAACTGGCTCTGTGGCAAGGGATGTGGATAAAGGCCAATCAAGGCAAGTCCTCTTAGGCCTTCTGGTTGACCTGTTAATCAAGTCACTGTTTAGTGGCTTTCAACCGCAGGTCTGAGGACCAAGCCTGTCTACAGACATTTCTTACTGATCCGTGGGGAAACTACTGTGGCATAGATAGTGGCATTTGACAGCCAACCCACAGAGCTGAGTTGGTTTGCAGACGTGGAAACTACTTATGGAGACTTCCCATACACAAGCCAATCAACTATACAAAAAAGTAATTTTATTTAATTAAGTTTGTAAAAGTCATTTTAGATGGTGGGCTGGAGTGATAGTGCAGTGGGTAGGGTGTTTGCCTTGCACACGACCGACCCGGGTTCGATACCTGTGCCCCTCTTGGAGAGCCTGGCAAGCTACCGAGAGTATCTTGCCTGCATGGCAGAGCCTGGCAAGCTACCCATGATGTATTCGATATGCCAAAAACAGTAACAATAGGTCTCACAATGGAGATGTTACTGGTGCCCGCTCGAGCAAATCGATGAACAACGGGATGACAGTGACGGTGACAGTGATTTTAGATGGTAATATCCATTAGGAGTTATATGGTTATAACCATATAACCTATGATGATCAGGCATGTTAATGGCCAGAGCAAATGCCATGAGGGAAGGGATGTTAGCCTCATACAGCTCAAAGAGGCTTTTATTTTTCAGTAAAACTATGAGAAAAAAACTATTTTTGGAGGGGCTTCCAAATAGTGCTCTGGGGCCCCAGGGCCACTGTTTAGCAAATTTTGGCCAACTGGGCTGGTTGTTCAATGCCAGGACCTGAGGATGTGGTGCTGTTTGGGTCCTGCGGTGCTGGGGGCCGCAAGGGCCACACCTGGCCATGCTGTTGTGCAACTTGTGGATAGAATTGGGGTCATGTGATGTGATTTAACCCCTGTACCATGTCCTCACATTGCCCTCTCCAAATACAGTTCTTATTGCACTTGGTTATGTTTGTGAATTTGCAGATGGGAATGACATTAAAAACTAAGTCTCTTTTATGTGAGAACTCCTCAAGGGAAAATTTGACTTCGCAACTTAGACACAGAGATTATAAAGTTGCTGTACTTGAATAATTTTAAAAGCTAATTTACTGTTGGAATTCTAGAGGCTCAATATTATTCCCGGAGTCAAGGTGAGTGCTTGCAGTCTTTGCTCATTACCTTATGTTCCTCTTTGTGTTAATGATCGTGCTAATTACCTGCAGGTGTCTTTATTTCTTCTTTTAAGAAATCAGGGCTTCACCTGGCCCAGTCCCAATTAAAGTATTTATCTTTTCTTTATGCAAATGCTCCCTGCAACTGGAAATATTCAAATAAGTTTTGACTTCATTTAAGATTGTGCTGCCAAGATAATTCTTGGATTTGGGGGAGATAGTTTTTGCAAACTTTTGTTTAGCAATTCTTACATGAGGGTCAAAACACAGTTTCTTTTATTTTTTCTTTTTGGGTCACACCTGGCGATGCACAGGGGTTACTCCTGACTCTGCACTCAGGAATCACTCCTGGCGGTGCTCAGGGGACCATATGGGATGCTGGGAATCGAACCCAAGTTGGCTGCGTGCAAGGCAAATGCCCTACTCGATGTGCTATTGCTCCAGCCCCTCAAAACAGTTTCAAGTAGATTAGCATTTAAATTTTTGAAGAAGACGAGTATAAGCATGATATAATAGTAACCATCGGTACAATCCTTACTTGGTTAGAAACTTTCGAAACTAAAAACATCATGCAGTCCAAAGGTAAATCTCTGTGGTATCTCTAAGCCCTCCACAACCGATGGAGCTATTGAGAAGCATATAGATTTCTTCTCTTTTACATATGCAAATTAGGTTTCATTTTTGAGAGGAGGTGGGGAGAACTCTCCCAAGAGATGCTCAGGAAGCCCTTTGAGTCACACTGGGGAATCTTGGCCAATCTGGCTGGAGGTTTAATGCTTGGACCTTGAGGTGCTGGGTATTACCTGGGCTCTCCTGGCAGAGCTGCGGGCCACCAGAATTCTTTTGGTGATATTTGGGGGATCATGTAATGCCAAAAGATCCTGGGATTGGCTGCATGTAAGACATATGCCTTAACCCCTGTACCATCTCCCTGTGCCCCCTTTTAGTTTTGTTTTGCAAGTGCCTTCAGTCTTTCAGAATAGTTTTATGTCTTTGTTTTATTGGGGACATCATAATTCACGATAATGTTAGCATGCATGTTTTAGGTATGCATCCCTCAGCTCCCTCTCCCGACTCATCTACTTGGCAACTTAGTTCTGTTAAAAGAAAGGCAGGGTTTTTTTCCTCTTAACATTTGTAACAGGAGGATGACCAATTTCTAGTCCTGGTTTTGAATCAATAAGGTAAAATTAAACTTCATATCAACACACAGGTCTTGAGTATAATATTCAGTGAATTTTGATAAACCATCTCCCCACTTGTGATATGGGGCATTTACATCTTTGCAGAAAATTTCCTTCGAAAGGAAATAGTTTGAAGGATATGGAGTCCATTTGATTATACAAGCAAGTGCATTCAGAAGTCTAGCTTATTCAAGCCAATAAATTCAAAAGATAAGGTTTATTAATACATTTTATAGGCATCTTAATCAAATAAGGCATTTTGTTTTTATTTGCTTTCACGTCAGTATTGCCCATTACCCGTGGGTTTGCCAGTGGTGCCAAAATCATTTGGGGAAAACTTTTCTCCTGAGGTGGCAAAAGCTTGCTGATTAAATTTAACAACAAGCTAATTAGAATAGCTTCATATAATTAGTGCAAGGCAGGAGGTTTCGTTTCATTTACATCAAACATGTCTGTCATCAGTATCTTCTAGGTGCAGAAAGCAATCTCAGTTTTCCTGTTGAAATGGACCAATGCCGCCTGAAGAGACATGGATGGAAGTAAACACAGCACAGATTTTTATTTTCTTTCATTTAAGAGATTAAGCTCTTACTATCTGCCTGGCATTGCTAAATCCCTGGGTTCTTTTAATAATCAAAATGCACAAAATCCCTCACAGGGAAAAGAGACGAAGCATCAAACAAAACAACACAACAAAACCAGCCCAAGTGAGTGAAGGAATCATGAAGTTAGATAAGGGAGAGTATGAAGAAAAATAAAGCAGGGTAAGGCACAAGGCAGGGATGAGCGTAAGCGCAGGGGTCAGTGTGACCTGGAAAACCTCTGTGGAAAAGTGACCTGTTGAGTAGAGGTCTGAGGAGAAGGAAGGAACAGGCTTCTAGGAACAGCAAGTGTGTAGGCCCTGAGGTGAGAATGTGCTTGAAGATTCCAAGAATAACAAGGTGATGGAGTGAGTGGCTGGGAAAGAGGCACTCGGAACCCATAAAGCATCATCATCATGGCGTCACTACGTCATTGTGAGAATTTACAGGGTTGGTTGGTGTTGGTTGAGCCTTCAAGTGTTATTATTTTTGCTCATTGAACCGGGTGGCTTCCTACGTATCTTCCCCGTTGGGTTTGCAGAGGGTCAATCTTTGCAGTGAGCTGTCCTGGGAGACTCTGAAGGATTAGGCTGTCTTCCCCTGTTGACAGGAAGTAAAACTGTGAAATTTGATGAGTAGAGCTGTCATGTGCTGCAGGAGATGTGGCACGGGACCTGTTAACATGGCACAGGTCAGGCGTGGAGGATGCTGGGACGCAGCCAGAAGGGAGGGGAAATTGCATCTGATTCCAAAATGGGCCCAGAAAGTAATGTCACTTAGAAGGGTGGGGAAGTGAGACGAGGTTCTTTTTTGTTGATTTACTTATTTTAACTAAAAGTTAGTAAATTTCATTCTGGTGGTATCTTGGTTAGTCAGAATAACACATGTCTAAAATTTTCTTCATTTACGGAAATGTTCTTTTAAGAACATTTTGGTTACCTGTGTATTTTACATGAGAGAAACATTTGTTTTAAATTTAATACTACGTTTAAACATTTGGTATACAACAAATTAGATTTACAGAGAAGTTGCAAAGGTGGTACAGAAAGTGACCAAATATCCGTTATCTCTGTGTTAACTAATGATAAGTCAATTATTTAAAAAGTGGGGATTACAGAAAACAAAATAAAGCCGCATTTTTGTTTTATTTGTTAGTTTTGGAACTTACCCAACAAATACACAGCATCTAAAACAGGGACTGTAACACACGAGGTCCTGAAGAAATTTTTCTTATCTTAGATTACCTTCATTTTTACATGAATACTGTCTCTTTTTAAAGCCCATGAATACAGTGATTCAACTAAAAAAAAAAGGTCTGTGACATTTGTAACTTGGTTCAAAGAACAAATGGAAATGAATAAACTCTTTGAGCAACTTTGAGAATGTAAGCAACTCAGTCCACAATAATTATGATTCCCAACCATTCTAAAAGGAGAGCACTCTCTTTTTGGGGTGGGGGTGAATTTAATTGGTAAAACAAAATAATATCTGTCATTACCAACGGACATTGGCCTCATGACAGTGAAAGCAGAAAGAAGGTTGTTTAGGCTTTATCCCCTACACCTCTTACCTGGGTGCTGCTTCTTCTCCCCGCTTAGCTCTTACCTTCTCATTAGCTCATCGAGAGGGAGCATCCATACTGTGCTTCCTCCATTATCTCCTTATTCAGGCTGGCACTCCTTGTAGTCTCCCAGGGGACCTTCTCAGAGAAAGTGGGGTTCAAGTTCCCTCTCTTCAGGGATGCTCAAGCCTACAAACATTATATCGTTTCCCTCCTGAACAGTTCCTCTTCTCACGAGAAGTTGCCTTAGAATATAGGATATTGCCCTCTGCGTTAGCAGCTAAGTTGTTCTCTTCTTCCAGCTTCTCCCAGAAACAAATGGCTCTTGTCTGAAGATCCATCTGTCAAGGATGTGGAAAAGAGATTCACTCATATTGTAGCCTTCCTAAATCTGCTATTTAAAATTTTTCTGGCCCATACCGGGTTGTTCTCAGGGCTTACTCCTGGCTTTATGCTCAGAGGTCACTCCTGACAGTGCTTGGAGGACCGTGTGTCATGCAAGGGATTGAACATGTGTTGACCATGTGGAAGCAAGTGTCTTACCAGCTGTACTTACTATCTCTCCAGCTAAATTTGCTATTCAACATTGAAGTAACTGAGGCTTTGAAAAAATAAAATAAGAATTTTTTTGTTTCTATGCACTAGGAAGAGAGCAATAGACCACTGGGCAGGTCAGGGTAAAAGAATAAAGGAGTAGAAAACCAAGAAAACATGGGCTGACATTATACCACCGAACACATGATTCATTTGCTATTTCTATTGTTTTCTATGAGTCTCTCTCTTCTTATCATTATTTTAGAATTGAGAAAATTAGTTCAGAGAAGTAGCCAAAAAATGTTCTGTCTATACAATCAGTATTGGTAGAACCAGGAATCAAAACCAGATCTCTTCTGACGCCAAAGTCTGTGTTCTGTCTGTTATAGCTAATAAGAAAACACATAGGGCTGGAGCGATAGCACAGCGGTTGGGCTTTCACCTTTCACGCGGCCGACCCGAGTTTCATTCCTCTGCCCCTCTCGGAGAGCCCGGCAAGCTACCGAGAGTATCGAGCCTGCTTGGCAGAGCCTGGCAAGCCACCCATGTGTATTGAATATGCCAAAAACAGTAACAATAAATCTCTCAATGAGAGACAGTTACTGGTGTCCGCTCGATCAAATCGACTAACAACAGGATGACAGTGACAATGACAGTGAAGAAAACACATATTACTAACAGAATTCTTGCAAGTAAATTACCTAAAGTATTCCAGGAAAAGCAATGAATGAGCCTGGGTTGTTGGTGGGAATTATGGAAAGTCTCCACCACATTACAATGCATTTAAACCTTGTTTTATTATTCTTATTCTTATTCTTATTTGAGATCGGGTGCGTTCAGGGTGGTATGGCTGGAGCAATAGCACAGAGGGTACGGTGTTTGCCTTGCACGCGGCCGACCTGGGTTCAATTCCTCCCTCCCTCTTGGAGAGCCTGGCAAGCTACCGAGAGTATCCTGCCCACACAGCAGAGCCTGGTAAGCTACCCATGGCATATTTGATATGCCAAAAACAGTAACAACAAGTCTCACAACGGAGATGTTACTGGTGCCTGCTCGAGCAAATTGATGAGCAGTGGGATTACAATGATACAGTGATTATTATTATTATTAGTTTTGAGTTGCGGGTGTTGCTCAGTGATTGCTCCTGTTTCTGTGTTCAGGGATCACAGGTGAGGCTTAGGGGTCCAGAGGGAACATGAAGATTAAACCTAGGTCAACAGCATGCAGGTAAATGCTCTATCTCTTCAACTCCCTAACCCTAGCTTTCTCTTCCAAATTTCAAAATTTCGGCAATAATTACTGTGTGCCAATAATGTGGAATAAGGATACAATAGTGAATAAGCCTATTCTATTCATGTCTTTATGGAAGTTAGAGACCAGGAGATGAGACAAGATAGAGAACCAAGTAGCAATGACAAAGTGGAATTCTTGCCAAGAGACCAAGAAGGAGGCATGACTCTGGGGGATCCACAAAGGTTTCCGAGGAAAGATGAGGTGTAAAGCAAAGATATAAAGAAGACTATAGGACAAGAGGACCTGGAAGAGGGAGCATGATGGTTCATTACACACCTTCCAGGACGTTCGCTCTTCTGTTCATTGAAAATAGGGTTGAAGCCAGTGGGAGTCCTGGAGGAGCTCTTGACCCGAAGATTGCTAGTTAAGGGGGAACCCAGAATCGAGATAGTCACCAGAACAGGGTCTGTGTTTGGACCCCTTCTTACCTCTCCGCACCTGTTGTCTGTGTTTCCTCAAAAGAAAAGGCTGTGCTTGGGCGGCATATCTCAGAGAAATACAGGGGGAGGATGTGACCTGAGAGAGTAATTCAACAGAAGAAACAGGACTAAGTAAGCTTGTGCTAACGTGGACCCTGGTGCCAGCCCCCTACTAACTTCTCCCCTCACTTAAATACAAAAAAAATCATGCACAACACTGGATCTTTGACATCCGAATGAAATACCCAGTACACTGCCAGGAGATGAGTCCACTCTAGGCATGCGCCAGAAGAAGGCACTGCCTCTTTGTACTTTGACAGGGGTGGCGGGGGACAAGGATCCCTTGTCTGTCCTGCTTAACAGGGCAGGCAGAAGCTCTTCCTTGAGCCTGGGTCTTGTGCCTGTCTCCATTTCACTTGGGTGTAAAATCAGTCTTATTTGGCCAATATTTGCCTTCTTCCCAATTTCTACTTGAGAGGAGTAACCATCAGTCCCCCAGTTGGTCCCTACTAAAGGGATGATTTGAGTTCGGTTGAGGCTGGGACTGGGGAGGTCAACTCTTCTGGTCCTGCCCACCCGGTGTTATCCTTGTAAGCAAGGGTGGCCTGTCTCTATCTCTGACAAGCTTTGTGTCCCCTCAAAGTACCCCTACCTCAGCTTGCTTACAAAGGATTTGGAATTATGTCCATGAGAAACCATTATTAATGGTATGTAAACCGAAAAATAAAAGAAAAATATATAAAAGAAATGAAAAACACATGAATTCCTGCAAAACAAACTTGAAAGGTTGTCCCTCCTTGTTGGACATCCAGCCTTTTCACCTTCCATTGCTGTTTTCATGGACTTGGCTTCTCCTCTGGCCTAAACTAGGCCATATTTTTGGAAGTCAACACCACCAGGGCAAACTAGATCCACAGAAATACAGCTGAAAGATGCAAAAGCAAAGCAACTGCACCATTTCTTCCACCCTGGATTTAGAGACCCTAGGAAGAGTGGAGGGCAGGATGCTGTTGGCGACTGCTTATTCGTGCCTGAATAGGGAGTGTTTAAAAGAAAGAAAAGAAATGTAGTTATTATTGAAATTCGGCCTTTCCCTTGCATTCTCTCCCCACTGCAGGCTTCTATTCAAAGACCCATTTTCTCCCTCAGACATTTCAGCTTCTAAATTTATTGCACGTAGAAAACAGGACATATGTTTTCTTTCTTATATATCCTTAAGGGCAACAGTGAATTCCCACAATTCCCAGCATTCCTGTTGATTGCTTCTGCAGGGAGACACAGAACACACGCCAGTAGCCAAGGCTGCCAGCACACAGCCCAAGGAGGCAGGAGCCTGATGCTAGTGTTGGGGGTTTAAGAGTGAAACATCTGGTGTCTAAGACCTTCCTGCTTCTGAGGGCAGTGGAGGGACTGGTGCCTCGGAAAAGCAGAGTGTGAGCCAATGACCTGAAGGCTAGCTGGGCTTCTGGAAGGACAAGGTTTGGGAGTAGGTGCTGATTCTCTCTCTCTCTCCCTCTCTCCCTCTCTCTCTCTCTCTCCCTCTCTCTCTCTCCCTCTCTCCCTCTCTCTCCCTCTCTCTCTCTCTCTCTCTCTCTCTCTCTCTTTCTCTTTCTCTCTCATTCTGTGTGTGTGTGTGTGTGTGTGTGTGTGTGTGTGTGTGTGTTGGGAGGAGTATAACACTCCCTGCTTTGGCTCTTTCTGGCCGTGGGAGTTTGAATCTGAGCCAGCCACAACCACTTTGCCACCCGCTATGGTGGCAAAGAACTGTGGTGCCCGCCCACATGACACTCTAAGAGATCTATTTTAAGAAAACCCCAAACAGAAAAATTGGAATTTCTGATCATGAGGGTGGGGAGAGAAGGGAGTGTTGAATATTCATGCTGCCACGTTTGTTCCTTTATGTAACAACATCTCAAATCTGACTTAATTTTAAGAGTAAATGTGACATATACCTTTTTCACGGGCAAATGAATGTAGGTGAGAATCTGTTGAGCAGCTTCTGTCCCCTTCTCTCCTCCAGCTTTCATGCCAATTTTATAGTGAGGAAATGGAAGCAAAGAGGTGACTTTTTGTTGTTGTTGTTTTTCAATTTTTTAAAAATTTTATAAGGTAGTTCACAATATTTGATTACATTTAACATTCAGACACCAATCCCATCACCATTACACCTTCCCACCACCATATGTGGGATGTTTCCATCCCAAGCCCCAAACCCTGTGCCAAAGAAGAACCGAAATAATATATTTTGTATTGTTTGTTGATGTGAGCATACCACACTCTGCTATGCTCAAGGCTTACTCCTGGCTCTTTGCTGAGGGATCAAAGGTGGTGCTCAGGAAATCTTATGCCATGCTGGGATCTAACTTAAATTGACTATGTGCAAGGCAAGGGTCTTACCCGCTGTGCTATTTCTCCAGTCCCACAGGTAACTCAATTAGAAAACTAAGAATCCTCTCACCAGCCAAGCCAACGTTCCAACCCAGGGCCAGGAGAGTGCCTTGAGCTTCCCGAGGGCTCAGCTGTGAGTCAGGAGTCTGAGGTTTGAAACTGGACTTCCCTGCTAGTGCTCTTGGTAATCTTTCCCTCCTCTGAGTCTGATTCTCAGGATCATCCTGTCTTTCTGGCCTCCAGGAGCTGTTGTGACAACCACAAGTGTGGGACCACATGGGGAAGTTCTTCAGTGACAGCGTGTGAGATGAAGACCCGTGGGGATCACTGCACTTCCTCGCCACAGAGAGAGGCACACCTGCTGATGAATGACTGAACTATTTGGCTAGGGAACCTGTTGGGTAGTTTTGTCTCCTCCACAGAGTACTGGCTGAGAGCACATGTTGCCAGGGCACAGTCCCCACCCTGGCTTGCTGGCTTCCCACAGACACAAACAGCTGATAGTCGCTCCTGCCCATGAAGAGAGGCTGTGCGGTCATCCTCAAGAGCAAGGCTACTTGGAGCCCAGTTGTTTCCCTCTGCCACTTTCCAGCCTTGTGGCTTTAGGCACATTACTTAAACTCTTTGGGTCTCTGTTTTCTAACCAGTAAAATGGGGCTAATCATAGTATCTAGGTGCCAGAGTGATAGTATAGCAGATAGTGTTGTTGTTGCCTTGCATGCAGCCAACTTGGGTTTGATTCCCAGCATCTCATTTGGTCTCCTGAGCCCTTCCAAGAGTGATCTTTGAGTGGAAAGCCTGGAGTAAGCCTTGAAACCTGCCAGTTGTAGCCAAATATATATAGACATACACACATGTATTAGTATCTAGTATGGTTATGATGGAATTAAGTGTGTCCGTGCATGCATAGGTCTTACCTAAGGCCTGGAATATGGGTCCATGGTGTATACTTGCTAGTTCATTTTGACAACCTGTGTAGAATTAATGGGAAGTCACAAATTGGTGGCAATGGTAAACTTCATGGTAGAGTGCTACAATGCAGAAAGCTCCAGAATTAATCCAGATCCAGATTTCCTTAAGCAGGAGTTTTTTTTTTTTTTTTAAATGGTGTGCTCTCTTGTCCCTGTCTTTTGTTCCTGACCCCCCCCATCTCTGTCTTTGACTCTGTCCCTGTCTCTGACTCTCTGTCTCTGTCTCTTTTACACACACACACACACACACACACACACACACACACACACACACACACACGGGGTTCCCTGACCAGCATTTTCTCTGTGGATCAAGTACCTGCCTGTCTTTGTGAGGAAGTGGGCAGATAAGACCCTGCTTGCTTTGGTTCACTTCCTCAAGCCCATCTCACGCTGTGTCATCTTGGAGCTCCATATGCGCTCATGCTGAACCTTTTAGGTCTTAGAATAGGACACGCTCTCTTTCCTCTCAAACACGCTACTCCTCCTATTTGGAATGCTCTTTCTTTTGCTACTACAGCGCCAGACCCACCTATCAGTTGCTCACATCTTTCTGTGTGTCCCTTAGGGCTCTGTTTAGCTGCGTTTCTCAGGGAAGTTCCTTCTCCTGCCTTTAGACTTGTTGGGAAAAATTGTCAGGATGATGTGTAGTCTCTGACAATTATTGACATGAAAACCGCAACACTGAAAATTCTGTTACATAATGGCATTTCCTTAACCAATTGGACATTTATTTTATATAAATGGTGATTTTTTTTTTGAGTCAGGAACAAACCCCATATTTATTCATCAAATCCACAAGAAGCACAAAAGGTCTATTTCCAGAGCTACGGGTCAGAAACGAAATAGGGAAGAAAGAAGCACAACGTTTCAGAGAGGCTGGGAAAGGTTCACGGACACAGGAGGCCTCTCCCCAGCCTTGTCACTCCCTGCATTTCCCCAATCAGTTCCTCCTTGTAGTGCCTTTCTCTTCCAACTTGTCGAGGTTTGGCTTTGCGTTCACGAATTTTTTCCTGATCTTTGTCCAGTTTTTGCCTGGTGATGATCATCTTGCCTGGACAGTGGTACCACTGCTCTTCTCCCGGGGCACCTGCTCGATGGAGGTGACATATTTCATTCTGTACACTTGGACCACCTTTCCGATTTGCTGACCTCTGTAGTGCCCTTGAGCCACCTGGACCTCGCTGTCCTTGCGGGTGGGCGTGGAGAGGATGTTGTATTTCTACCGAGGTCCCTGGGACCACCACATGATCTTCTGGCTCACATATGAGGGGGTCATTCAAGTGGAGTTTGCAGTTCTTGGCTGCCTTCCGAGGTGATGAATGACTTGGACTGCTTGGTGACCATTCGGCTGGCTGCTGGCTCCCAAATAGTATATTTTTTATATCAGGTGAAAGATATTTGCACATTCTATTCTTTTCTTTTCCAAAATACCGTATTCAGTGTCTGAATTACACAAATTCCTTTGTTTCCCCTTTTCTCTTCTTCACTATTGATCTTCTTGATCTGGCTCTTCATAATATTAGGATTGACTCTTTTTTATTTTTTAAAGAAAATGAGTTGAAAATGTCATGCGTTTGGAAAAACCTAGAAACTGTGAAATCACTTCTATTTTTTTTAAATAATTTATCTTAAAATAAAGTCCTGTACAAATTCTGATATTGCTCACTGGTTTCAAGGCTCATTAAAAAATCCCTCATTTTATTTATTTATGTATTTTTTTTGCAGGGGTGTGTTTGGGCTACACCTGGTGGTGTTCAGGAATTATTCTGGCTCTATGCTTAGAGATCACTCCTGGCAGGATTGGGAGAACCATATGGGATTCTGGGAATTGAACATGAGTCAGCAATGTGCAAGGTAAATGCTTATCTGTTGTACTATTACTCTGGTATCTCTGTGCTCATTTTGTAATGAAAAAACAGAGTGATTTACATCTAAGTCTCAAGTGTTATCTGTGAGAAAATCAGAGCTATAAATTAACCTTGTTCCTTAACTCCCTCTGTATACTCTAAATTTTCTGCAATTAAGCAGAAACAATACCTTATTGCATTTTATTATTTTGTATCACTGTATCACTGTCATCCCGTTGTTCACCCATTTACTCGATCGGGTACCAGTAACATCTCTATTACACTCAGCCCTGAGATGTTAGCAGCCTCTCCTTACTTGTCTTTCCCAATGATTGGAGGCTCTTTCAGGGTCAGGGGGATGAGACCTATCGTTATTGTTTTTGGCATATCGAATACGCCACAGGTAGCTTGCCAGGCTCTGCCTGTGTGGGCGGGAGACTCTCGTAGCTTGCCGGGCTTTCCAAGAGGTATGCATATATCTTTTACTGTATTTGGGATATGAATACACCACAGGGAGCTTGCCAGGCTCTCCCGTGTGGGCAATAGACTCTTGGTAGCATGTCAGGTTTTCCAAGAGGGAAAACTAGGCTATTAGATATCAAAATATCATTTTGTAATAATAAAAAAATAAGATATAAAAATGAAAATAAGGACAACTCAGTGTTCTTCTAATTTAATTCCAATCAGCAAAATTCAAGAAGCAATGATGGTTAAAATGGACAAGTATTCAGAGGTAGTTTGCTCTGCCTTTAAGCCATCCAGACCTCAGAAGATTCCGCTTTGGTTGGCTACTCTGAAAGTTTCCTCAACTTTTATCTTCCTTCCGGTTTCCCCTAGTTCCCTTTTCACTTGTTCTCTTTTTCTTTTTCAATCTGACAATTCTCACATTCAATTCCTCTAGTATTTACACTTCTTTCAAAGGATAATCCATCCTTCTTTCTATATCTTCATTTCAGTTTTTTTTTTTCATTTTGTTTTCCACCCAGTTACTCCTGAATTTTTCTTCCTCTTCTATGAGGAAGAAGAAAGCATTTAACACTGAAATTTGAAGCTTGGGGACAGAGAATGGGTACAGTGGACCTTGCATGCTGCCAACACCAGTTCAATCCCCAGTCCAAGTATAGTTTTCTGGGTACCTCTGGAAATGATCCGTAAGCACAGTCAGAAGCAAACCCTGAGCACAGCTGGATGTGGCCTTCAAACATGACAAAGAATAACAAGAGAAAATCAATGCTATCCAGGGATTCCCCATTTCTGCAGAGTCTTAAATTTTTTCCTAAGTAGAAGGATTTTACAGGCATCAAAGTAGAATTTTAGGGAATGGGGATCAAGCTCAAGTTGTAGAGCACAGACTTACCATGTGTGAGATCCTGAGTTTGATCCCACACACTACATGTACCCCCCCCGCCCCCCCACCCCCCTGCACAACACAACCCAGAGTGCCCCCCGCACAAACAACACAACCCAGAGTGCCCTGGTGACCCTTAGGGAGGGAAATAAAATTTCAGTGTTTTAAAATATGTACCAATTAATATATTAGAGAAATTAGACATTTGGGATTTCTTTTTTTAGACTTTGGGTCAGTATCCTTTTATAGGCCTATAATTTTCTATCATGTTCTGTGCAATTAATGCTATTTTGTTCTCCCTCAAAGATCTGAAACTAGCAGGTTGTGGCTCTTGTCTACCAATTTCCAATATGTTTCCCAGAATTATGTGTATCTTTGTGAGGAATACAAATTTTATGTTTCAACAAATAGAACAGGTAGTGCTTATGCAGTCCTTGTATGAGATTTCTGAGCAAAGATTGTGCCAGCTATTTTTTTTAATATTATAGTGAAAGAGCAAAGGTTCTGCCATTGAACCCATCAGATGAATAAGTGTTGTTATTGAACTTTCTCACAGTTGACAGTTTCTGTCTAAAGAGGGGCCAGAGAAGGGTTTGTAATGTCCCTCCACTCTGAAACAAATATCCTGAGCTTAAAATGCATTGTGTCTGTCCCATAGAAAGATGGGGTCTAGATCTGTTTGGATATTTGATTAAATCACTGTACCACTGTCATCCTGTTGCTCATCAATTTGCTTGAGCAGGCACCAGTAACGTCTCCATTATGAGACTTGTTGTTACTGTTTTTAGAATATTGAATATGCCACGGGTAGCTTGCCAGGCTCTGCAGTGCAGGTGAAATACTCTCAGTAGCTTGCTGGGCTCTCCGAGAGGGAAGAAGGAATCAAACCTGGGTCAGCCGCGTGCAAGGCAGACGCCCTACCCACTGTGCTATCGCTCCAGTCCCATTTGATTAAATACAAAATCCATATTATAGGGTCAAGTTATATTTCATTATAAAACTATTATTTTATTATAGTTTTAGCTGATATTTTGTATTGTGAATCTTCCATATGTTTGTTGTCTATGTTGTTATATGTATGCATATGTATTATATGATTCAAATATATAAGCATGTATATTTGACAAATTTCTATGTACTTTTGCCTTTCAACTACCCACCACACCACCTGACCTCCCTAACCCCCACCACACACACACACACACACACACACTCATGTGCATGCATATGCTTTTTGTGTTACATCTGCTCAAGCTGACACCTGGCTCTCTTGCCCAGGGGTCATCAGACGTACCAAAGATTAAACTCTGGTAGGTTATATGCATGGTTATGTGCATGCACCTATTGTACTATCCTTCTGGCCCTAGTTTTGTTATTATACGGAAAAATTTAAAAATTGCATGTCTTAGAATCTTTCAATCATTAGCGTTAAAAATATGGTTTTTATTCATTCTTCTTTTCCATTTCCAACATTAGAATGAGAGGAGAGAAAGAAGAGAGCAAGCAAGTGAGAGAGAGAGACAGAGTCAAGTGTTTTCTTCAGTTAATAAATTAATAAGATTTAACTTGTTATTGAGTTAGCAATCAATCTCTGAAAGCATTTAATTTGAAAGTTGCAACAATATTCCATTTACTTATTTCAGTAAAAAAATGTGGTGGGTGAAGGGACAGAGCCAGGAATTGAAGACAGGGCGTCTGGCATGGATTTTCAAACATGCTCTAGTTTGGAAGGCAAAAATGGAAAGGGGTCTTGGCTGTCAAGGTGGTAACTCCCTTAACTGTAAATCCCCTTACCCAGGTCTGGAAAGCTGCCAGAACTGTCTTCCTTTCTCCTAGCAACCACCAGGAGGACTTACCTCTGCCACTAGGACAGCAGACCTGAAGATACACTATGTATTATGCTGAAATTTGCCTGCCTGGCAACTTCCATATATAACAAAATTTGGTCTGCCTTTGGACTCACAGAGACCAAAGACCAAGTTTATGAGAAAACTTTTACAATCTAGAGACACCTAATCGCATTTGAGATATCTCCTTCCTGATAATCATCATGAAGTCTTGTGTCCATTGGTCTTCCCTGCTGTGCTGAGCCTCACCTGCAGTGAGTCTGTTTTGGGTCTCCTGGGCCCCTTCCAGATGTTTTCTGTCTGTTCTCTTCTCTAGGGACTGGGAAATTGAACACAGAATCTCGTGTGAGCTCCAAAGGGGGCAGAATTAGAGAAAAGTGATCTTTTTCACCCATTTTCTTTTCTTTTTTTTTCATGCATTACATGTTTTATTTATTTAATTTTTTATCTGGACTTTATTGATCTAATAAAATTACATTAAGAATTGAAATGAATGATACATTATTGTGCTCATGTTTCCCCCATACAAAGTTCGAGAACCCATCCCTTCACCAGTGCCCATCCTCTACCACCAGTAAACCCAGCATCTCTCCCACCCTCCCCAGTCCTGTCTTCCCCCCCACACACTGCCACTATGGCAGGGTATTCCCTTTTTTTCTCTCTCTCTGATTAGGTGTTGTGGTTTGCAATAAAGGTGTTGAGTGGCCATTGTGTTCAGTCTCTAGTATACATTAGGCACGCATCACCCTTCCCCCGCATGACTTCCGACCACATTTTACTTGGTGTTCCTTTCTCTGAGTTTCCCAGAATGAGAGACCAGCCTCCAAGCCATGGAGTCAACCTCCTCGTACTTATTTCTACTATTCTTGTTCACCAATTTTCTTAAGCTGAAGTTCCCTTTGCTTCTTTCCACTTTCTCAGCCGCAGCCTCTGGGTCTCAGGAACTCTAGATTTGGTGTCTTGGGCACTTTAGTTCCAGTCTATCTGCATGTGGAAGTTGGTATACTTGTTATTTTTGAGAGCACCTTGCCAAGTTTCTTACTTTGCAGGTTGGCATGAGTTCATCAGGGATCACATATTTGCTTCCATTGCTCTTTTTCCTAGTTGGAAAGCCCAGCCTTTTGATAGCAACCACAGCAGTTTCCAACCTTGGTTTGTGGGCCAAGGTTTTGGCTTGTTAGACTGGTACTCAGGTCTGGCTAGTTGTAAGCCATCCTGGGGGGTGTCTGGGGAAGGCAGGGCAGGGCAGGGCATGGGCACAGGAAAGGTGAGGCAAGCAGACTTAGGTGGGGCTGGGTTGGATGCGAAGCGGACTTGTTTCTCTGGAAGAGTTGGGCTGGGTGAGGGCAGAACTGGTGGGAAGCAGCAGTGCCAGCTAGCAGGGACATGGGGGAAGTGGACTTGAGTGAGTCATAGTCAACCAGCTAGGAGACACATAGACAGGCCCTGTGTCCTCTCTCAGAGGCTGACCCTGGAGACAGTGCCACCCGTCAAGAAGTCAAGAACCGGCTTGGACCCCATACAGCTGGCTTTGTCTCAGACTTGAATGATAAAAGCAAACTCATGAGGAATTGCCTAGTCCTGTGTTCATTATAAGATGAAGATGATGTAGATCAGTGAGTTAAATAACTTGTTCACTGCATTTTCAAGTTGCTCAGATGGGTTTTTACCCCGAGTGGTCTGAGGTCTGTGTTTCTGGGATGCAATACCCACCCCCTAGCCTCAGTACTCCTTGAACCCGTTCTGCCTGCTTCTATGGTCTGTAATGTCCAGCAGCAGCTCTCAGGGCTGGGGATAACCACTTTCAGACCTTTCCTCATCGGTATAGAAATGACATCTAGGAAACCTATGCACGGTTCACTACTGAGAGAAGTCCCCTCGTCCCCTCCTCTGCCCCCCTCCCCCCATACTTTGCTAGCCCTGTTGAAGCAGCCAGCAAACATTCAGAGAGCAAGAGAAAATTTCTGCCAGAAATGGTTTTATTGCCAGTTTTGCTATCACCATCTCTGTTGACAGGAAAAAAAAAGTCAAGCATGAGTTTCCCCCAAGTCTCTTGAAAACATTATCACTAATTATTCATGTAGACGGAGTTTATTTACTTAAAATATTTTTTCCCTTCATGTAGACCTAAGAAAAATTAATTGCTCTGCTCTTTTCTCTGTGAGTTTCAATATCTTGACATGCCAAGGCCTGAGAAAATGTAACCCACAGAATGAGTAATACTCTAGCAAAGCACTGGCATTTCAATTGCCCAAGGTTGTGGAAATGCATTATAAGAGTCAACCCCTTAGAAAGATAAAAAGGAAAGAAGGAAGGAAAATAAAAGAAAAAGACAAAAAAAGAGAAAGTCATTCAGCAATCTTCTACTGAAAAATAATATTCCTTCCTTCTTTAAGGATTTTAAATTTCTTTCCATCAACACTACATAATATTATAGTTATTATCTGCATGGATTTATACAATATATCAACAGGGCTCAATGATCCTTGGGAGGTTGTGTAAGAAGGCAGCCTTTTCTCTCAGTTTTTTCTTTTTATTTAAAAGCACTGTAGCATTGTCGTCCCGTTGTTTATAGATTTGCTCGAGCGAGCACCAGTAATGTCTCCATTGTGAGACTTGTTGTTACTGTTTTTGGCGTATCAAATATGCCACAGGTAGCTTTCCAAGCTCTGCCATGTGGACAGAATACTCTTGGTAGCTTGCTCGGTTCTCTGAGAGGGACGGAGAATCGAACCTGGGTCGGCTGCGTGCAAGGCAAATGCTCTAGCCTGCTGTGGGCTGCTCAAGTCATCTATCATTATAGAGCTTCAGATGTCTAACAATGATTTAATATTTGTAGATACTGCAAAATGATAACCAGAATCAATCCAGTTAACATCCAATCCCGTACAGTTATAAGTTTTATGTGTATGATAGAGACTTTTAAGATATATCCTTTTAGCAACTGTACTTGCCATACTGTCCCCATGACCTATTTATCATATAGCTAGAAGTTCATGCCTTTGATTTCTTTAACCATTTTGACTATCTCTCCCTAATTCTGTAAACTACCAATCTGTTCATAGTTTCTTACAAGCTTTGATTTTTGTTGCTGATGTTTTAGATTCTACATGTAATTGAGGTCATGTAGTATTTAGACATGGACTGGAGTGATATTTATCTGGACTGGAGTGATAGAACAGTGGATAGGGTGTTTGCCTTGCATGCAGCTGACCCGGATTCGATTCTTCCATCCCTCTTGGACAGCCCAGCAAGCTACTGAGAGTATCTTGCCTGCACAGCAGTGCCTGGCAAGCTACCTGTGGCATATTCAGTATGCCAAAAACAGTAACAAAAAGTCTTACAATGAAGATGTTACTGGTGCCTGCTCAAGCAAATTGATGAACAACGGGACAACAGTGCTACCGTGCATTTTCAGGGTTAGGTATTGACCACACCTGGAAGTTCTCAGGGGACCATGTGGGATGTTGGGATCAAATCAGGGTCAACCTCATGTAAGGCAACTGTCTCACCTCCTGTATTCTCTCCCTATTTCTCTTTATCTGACTTAGTTACCCATTAAAATGCCCTCAAAGTCCATCAGTATTAATGCAAATTTCTCTTGCACATGGCTGAATAATATTGTATTGTATGTATAAAGTTGTATTTGTATAGGAATATGTCCTATTCTATAAATTTTATATAGATAAATCATATAGCCCACTGTATGTACTCATCTAATTTAACTTTTTTTTTTTGGTTGGGATACAACCAGTAATGCTTACTCCTGGCTCTGTGCTCATAGATTACTCCTGGTGAATCTGGCTCTGGATCTGTATGGGGTGCTGGGATACCCCCCTACATGACTGTGTAATCATCAAGTACTATCTTTACGGTCCCTCTACTATAACTTCTGCATTCATTCATCTGTTAAGGATACTAAGATATTTTTCAAGTATTGACTAGTGTAAATAATGTTACATGCAGTATTTCCATATTTATTATCACAACATTTGTGTATGGGGTGTGTGCATGCGAACGTGCGTGTGTGTATGTGTGTGTGTGTGTGTGTGTGTGTGAATCAAAAGTAGAGAAATGTCTTCTTATTGAAAATAGAGATATAGAACTGCCAGAAAAACTGGTGAGGAGCAGGAAAAGAAATAAACGAGCCTTATTATATTTTTTATAGATTCAAATACTTTGTGGTTTAGGGACAAAGTACATTGTTTCAAGGAAAGCATCTAAAGTTTGGAAGCACTCTATGGGCCAGATAGGATGTACCTAATACATGTCAATTTTACTTTTCTCCCTTCCAATAACATACTCAGATGTACCACAGAGTTGCCATTTCCATGTCAACTAAAGCATATTGGTGCTGTCATATAAAAGGTGGAACTTCGTGACCGTTCTTCATTTTCAAGTTTGGTTTCAATTGCATTGCTAGGAGTTGTCCTGCATATTTATCTAAATGTGGTTCTTCTAGCTGACATAGCTTCCCTAATATTCTCTAAGCTCTGCGTGTCCCTGGGTAAAACCTAATCTCTTCCCTTTGTGTTTTCTTTCTGCCTAAGTGAAACCCGAGAATGCCAAGATTGCTCCAGGGCACACCTATGCACTGTGGCAGAGAGCAGACCATGAAGCAGGCTGATTTTGCCACACAGATGGTGGGGACTGGGAGGCCTCAAGGAGACAACAAAGTGGAATGAGGGAAAAAAACAAGTGTATGTGGTTGTGGAAGGAAACCCGGGGTAATGAAACACCTTAGATGGGATAGTTAGCAGATGGTGCTTAATTCCTCTACAGGCTAAAATTTAACTAGAAAGCCAAATACCACGGGGAAGATTTTGAGACTGTCTGCATGTGTCAAACACACACACACACACACACACACACACACACACACACACACACACACACCCTTTCCTCACCATCTCTCAAATGCATGCTCTTTCTTAAGTGTCACCTTTTCCACATTTTCTCTCATAGGTAATTCCTCTTCCTTGACTCATGATAGAAAATGAAAGATTAGGAGACACCAGTCAGTTAACTGCTTGCAGTATTAGAGCCTGTCATCAAAGGCAGATTGCCTCTTGGATGTGGATATTTTGATCTATTTTGGCTTTGAGGCCACACCTTGCAGTGCTCAGGGCTTATTCCTGGTTCTGCACTCAGGGATTACTCCTGGTGGTGCCTGGGAGATCTTATCTGGTGCCAGGAAACAAACCCAGGTCTGTCTGCTGCATGCAAGGCGAGGCCCTAAGGCCACGAACTATCTCTTCAGGCCCATTTGTGGCTTATTTTTCACAGATTTAAACTGCTTTCTTTTTTCCCTTCAGACCTAGTGTGGGCGTTCTAATTTTTACATCACATTCTAAATAAGAACTGAATGTGAAATATAGCAAGTCGACATTTTAGGTGCCAGGACAGTAGGAAAAACAAGGGGCCTGGATTTGGGAATTTTGAAATGCAAATATTTTGTTAGGACTTTTTTGGGTGTCTATGCAATTGGACTTGAAGTGACTTGGATTAGAATTAGAATTAGCCTGAATCCTTTAATATTTCTGCATTTTACTTCCTGTTTGGACTGGAGCAATACCACAGCAGCTTTGCATGCGGCTGACCCGGGTTTGATTCCTCTGCCCCTCTCAGAGAGCCCAACAAGCTACTGAGAGTATCCCGCCCACACGGCAGAGCCTGGCAAACTACCCGTGGTGTATTCTATGTGCCAAAAACAGTAACAAGTCTCATAATACAGACGTTACTGGTGCCCGATCGAGTAAATTGATGAACAATGGGACAACAGAGCTACAGTGCTACTTCCTATCTATGGCCCAGATATGCCCCAATCATTTTATTTTTCAAAAGTAGCATTAGAATTAGGAAGTTGCCAACTATTTGCTTTCTTTTAACTATTTCTTAGCCTATTCTGGACTGGACTCAGTGTATTTATCTACAAAACGGAATGACTTTTAAATTATTTTGATAAATGGGTTGTAGCCAAGAAATGCAAGGAGTTTATTTCAAACTTTAAACTAGTGTCTGAATAATCTTTAACTCTAAGAATTATATTTTTAAAACTAAGAGTCACCCCAGTGGTGTTTGGGGATCATCTCATGATGCTTCTTAACCTGGTGATACTCAGGAACCATCAAGCTATACTTGGTGGTGCTAGGGGTTTATGTGGTGCTGGGGAATCTATTTCAGGGCCTAGTCTAGTATATTCTAGGCACGTGAGTTATTTCCCAAGTACAATTTTATTTTATTTTATTTTATTTCTTTATTATTATTATTTGCTTTTTGGGTCACATCAGGCGATTCACAGGGATCACTCCTGCACTCAGGAATTACCCCTGAAAGTGCTCAGAGGACCATATGGGACACTGGGAATCGAACCCAGGTCATTCTCATGCAAGGCAAATGCCCTACCCGCTGTGCTATCGCTCCAGCTCCCTAAGTATGATTTTATTACAATAAGAGTTTCACTAACATCAATCCACTTGAAATAAAAATGACATTATGTGACTATCACATTAGAAAAGACAAAAACATTGCTCATGTGCAGCATTTGTATGAATGTTGGGTTTTCTTCAAGTTATATTATCAATAGAGTTCAAAACAGAATGATCTTAACTTTAGATGATGTGATTTTTTTTATTTCCTCCAGAAATTTGCTTTTGAAGATTAGAAATATAAGATATATTTATGCCTGTTAATCTCAGCTTTATTTGTCAGTAAAAAGTAGGTGGCAAGATACACACAGACACACACGTGCGCACAATATAAGAAAAGAAATCTTAAAAATAAAATCTTGCCTCTTGCTGACACATGGATGAAACTAGAAGGCATCATGCTAAGCAAAATCAATAAAAGGAAGATTAGTAAGTATTGAATTATCCCACACATAAAGAATCAAAGCAAAGAAATAGACAATGTCCAAAAAGACTGCATCCCTGAGGTTATCAAGGGAGGGAGGTAGATTAGAAGAGTCCATTGGTCCATGGCAGAGGACTGTTGACAGTTTGGTGGTGGGGGTATGTAGTGGGAACATTATACTTCTAAAGCTTACACATATTCACAATCTTGTAAAAACAAGTTCAATAAAAAATGAATTATAAAATAAATTACCATTAGTAAAATTTATTTAAATAAAATGCACTTCATTCTTGAGTGGAATAGACTCAGTGGCTATTCAAAAAGAGGTTGCAACTGTATATTTTTTTTGATGTCAATAAGTATCTTGAGTATAATGGTAAATGAAAAGTAAGTCATAGAATTATTACCATTTAAAATTTTTTTTAATTTATAAGTTAGTTCACAATATTTGATTACATTTAATATTCAAACACCAATCCCACCACCATTACACCTTTCCACCATCAAATTCGAGATGTTTCCATCTCAAGCCCCAATCCCTGTCCCAAAACACAAATAAAAGAATATATTTTGTATTGTCTGTTATGAAGAACTGCTGAACATGCTACAGAAAAGTGTTCATATAGGAAACAGTGTGAATATTGTCCTATTTTGGCAGGAGCCGTTAAGACATTCTATAAGATATCACTAACATGTTGTTAAAGTTTGGGTGATGTGAGCTTTGGTATATATGTCTGAAAATATGTGTATATGATGAATATATATATTTCCCTCATATATATGTTTCCCTCTTTGACTGGTTATCTACCATCTGAACCCCATCCAATATGGTGTGGTAATTATGGAGAATGGGTAGGGAGTGTCTTATGATGCTTTTGCTTTTGCAGCCGCGCGGTCCAGGAATATGTTCATTCATGTATGACACTCGGCCCAAGTGTGTGGGGAGTGGTCACTTCAAGTCCAATAAGCATGGTGGTGGTTGGGTCCCTTGGGGCTGGGAGGGCTCTTACCCGCCCCCTCTGGGGCGGACCCAGTGAAACGGCCTGATTTGGAGTCCAATGACATGGCTATGGGGGTCTCATGTTATGCTCCCTTCCGGGAGAAGCAGCCATGTGATCTGGATGGTGGCCAATGACAAGGTGATCTGGGGCCTGCCAGAGGTGGCTTATGGGTGTGACTCCTGGGTCACCAGAGACTGGAGGAAACGGGCAGATGATCTCCGCTCCCAGGTCCCATTGAGCCCAGAGTCCAAGGTTACAAAATTTCTCATTACCTGGGTTCCATGGGACTTCACTCATGCATAAGGCTCAGTCCCAGGATGTGGAAAGCAGCCTGGAGCATGGCAGTGGTTGGGTTGTGGAGGTCATAGAATTATATGTTAAATAATATTCCACTTGGATGGATATACTTATATGCACTCTAGATCTACACTTTTAAGCATCAAGAATGTGTGTATCCCTAAGGACAGTAGAGATAATGGCCAGGAGGATCACACCACGGTTGGAAGCTGGCCCCATGTGCTGGAACAAAAGGTAGTTGGAACAAAGAAGGAAACACTAAGTTAAATGATGATTGGAGGGATCGCCCAGGATGGGAGATGTGTGCTGAAAGTAAACCAGGGACCAAACACGATGATCTCTTAGCATCTGTATAGCAAATCACAATGCCCAAAACTAGAAAGAGAGTAAGAAGGATTGTACCTGCCATAGAAGCAAGGAGTGGGGTGGGGGTGACAGGTGTGACACGGGGAACAATGGTGGTAGAAAAAGTGAACTGGTGGAGGGATGGGTGCTTGAGCATAGTTTGACTAAAATGCAATCATGCAAGTTTGTAACTGTATCTCACAGTGATACAATACAACTTCCTTTAAAAAAGAAGAATGTGTGTATGTATACGTGTGTGTATGTGTATTTATATTGGGGTCATCCTGACTCTGCACTCAGGAATCACTCCTAGTGGTGCTCAGGAGACCATATGGGATGCTGGGGATTGAACCCGGTTGGCTGTGTGCAAGGCAAATGCCCAACCTGCTGTATTATCACTCCAGCCCCAAACATCAAGAATGTATTTTTTATGATAATTTTGGAAAAGAGTTATTGGGGAAGGATTTTCACTTTCATTTTACTCATTTTTTAACTTGTTTAAAACATTTTTTTCCATGGTGTTATGTTTTTACAATCTGTCAAGCAATAAAGGAGAAAAAGAAACCCAGGGGACACTCGAATGAAAGAGATTCTGAATTTGAGTGCTTCGACTAATTTCTCTCATTTGTAATATGACCATTGAATTGGATACACTCAACTTCTGATCAGCTAAGTAGGTACATGGGCCAAGGCTATTTACAATGGACTAAATAAAAGTAAAAGATAAACAAGCATGAGATAAGCAGTATGAAGATATGATATAAATTGGTGGGGACTTGCCATAAATAACACTAATCTGTGTAATGAAACAATAAAAGACAGACACCCAATGAGCTTGTGAATTGAATATCATGTGAGAATAAGGTCGTTGAATGTTAGGGTAAGTGATAGGGGCACAGCGGGAGGATGATAGGCGCTGAATTCAATGCTGTGGGAAGTATGATTTCTCCCCAACCTCTTTTCTTACTGCAAGACCTAGTGGTGGGCATTAGAGACTTTCAGTCTACTGTGCCTTTATTTTGGAGTGGGACCTAGATGCTATCATGTAAAAATATCCCTGCTAATGCATATTAAGATGTGACATGCCTCCTTCTTATTTATTTATTTATTTAGTTTGTATGCCTTTATATCATTAACCCAAGAGGGGGGAAAAAAAAGGAACGATATCCCCATGTGTAACTAAAAACCTCCTGGTGGGATTTGTTTAGTGTGAGAGAGTGATTAGTAATTTTTAGTGATTAGTAATTTTCTCCCTCAGGTGGTTTTCCTGCATTCCTGTAGAGATCGTGTACACAACAGGACTGCCAAGGGAGAAGAAAAGACTCAGGCAGAAAATACCATGCTTCAGAAAACAGTACGTTTGTGTGCGTGCGCTTGTGTGTGTGTGTGTGCGTGTTAAGGAACTATTTTGGTTACTTTGACAAATAAAGTGCCTGGATTTGGAGTCATGGCTCTCATGTCTTATATAATCTGCAAGATGTTCCATTAGCAATCATTTTATACAGGAGAATTCTATCTGTGCGCCCTTCAACTCACAACCTCATCTCCTTAATTCCCTATCCCCTATGGGGACATAGGTTTTGGAAAGCAAGCCAGTTCTAAAGATCTTAGACCTTGAAAGCCTCAGAGCTTTGTTTTCAGCGCTCTTAGGGCGCTCGCCATGGAAATCATAGCATTGAGGCAAGAGGAGTTGAATATTTTCAATTAACAAAAAGAAAGATTGACCACAGAAGTCTTACATGAGAGCTCCGTAACAAAGGGCTAGTTTTTTTTTTTTTTTTTTTTTTAGCATCTCTAGATCTTCCCAATCCATTTACCAAAGAAGTGGGTATTCACAGGACAGAGACATACCTCCACAGCTGGGTCACAGGCAATAATGTGCAGTTGTTTTTCTTCTTGCCACTCCCTGGGGATTAAAGTCATTTAGCAGAAATATTAAGCTTCCTGTGTGGCCTCCGGAGTCTCCAATTGGAAGCTTTCATAGTTTTATTTTTGCATATCTGTGGGCACACACTGGCTCCAGTGACCTCACTAATAACTGTTAGCTTCTCAGCATGTTTCAAGCTGAACCCAAGCGAGTGATACACTGTGTTTGGCCTACTCCTTAGTTTTTAAGACCAAAGTTGGTTCTTAGAGAAAAAAATGAAATGTCTTTAAGTTGATAGCTGATGCACTTACATTGGAAAAACTGAATACTTTTTGCCCCTTTTCCCATTTTTATTTATACTGATAAATAAAATCCTTTTCTGGACCAGAGCGATAGTTCAGCGGGTAGGGTGTTTGCTTTGCACGCAGCTAACCTGGGATCAATCCCCACCCAGCATCCCATATGGTCGCCCCAAGCACCGCCAGGAGTAATTCCTGAGTGCAGAGCCAGGAATAACCCCTGAACATTGATGGGTGTGACCCAAAAAAGCAAAAGCAAAAAAAAAAAAAACCCCAAAAAACAAAATCCTTTTCTGATCAATCTTATCCAGTGGGTGGACGTTAGTTATGTCGTCTGCTACCATCATCATATCAATCATTCTTTAACTTAAAAAATTTTAGTGCCATAATTTACAAAGCTGTAAATGTAAAGATTCAGGCATACATTGCTCTGATTTCAAATCCACCACCAGTGCAGTGTCCCTATATAACGGGCAAAAGTTTCCCTCCTGGGCTCAGCCTACCTCTTTAGCAAACTCATTTAAAATCTTTATTATTGTAGTTGGATCACATGTTTATGATAGTGTTTGCTATTATGGTTTTGATGTGTACAGTTAGACCTCTATACTGCTTGAGTGTCCAAGATCCCTGACTAATGGCCCCCTGTTACCACCAGCCCACTTCTTCTTTCCTTCCCCCTTTATGCCCTCTCCTCGGGACTCTTATTCTTTCCTTTCTTTTATCTTACTAGTCTCTGTATAGCATAGGCAAATGAGGGCATATGGTATCTGTCCTTCTCCCTCTGACTTATTTTGCATAGCATTTTCTCATGAGTTGTCTTATTCAGTCATTATGTCAGTTCCTTGAAGGCCAGGTGGCTGTTGGTTGATTTTCTCCTGTTTTAGGTACAAGGATGTGGAATTGTCTCGTAAGTCATACAGAAAGATTCAGGGACAAGAAGAAAATCTAGACGTTCTGATTCTTCCCTTTTCCTCTTTCTAAATCACTTCACCAAAGACTAATTTTGGATCTAGATCTCCGCCTGCCTTGAACTCTGATTTTGGTTTATAGAGTGAGGTCACCTTAGATGGTTACCAGTGATGGCTTTCAAATAGAGCAACCAGTCATTCTATAAGCTCAGAGGAATGATCTAAGAAAATAAGACTTCTCCCCCTCTTAAAAAAATTGTTCTGTGACAGTACAGGGAGGTGTTCTGACAAGCTTGAAGCATCACCTTGTGAGGTCCTTCCCAGAGATGCTTAGGTTACCTGTTACACGCAAGGGGTGAACTCCACCCCACAGGCTCCAGCCCTCTCCTTGGGTACAAACACAACTGGCGCCCTTTAATTTTCTGAATCTGACTGTGAATGGCAATCTCATATTGCCTGACCTAATCCACCTGGGACAACAGGAAATATTTGAAGGTACAACATGTTAAACATGTTAAATGAACCAAAAATAAGTGTGAGTTAAACTGACTGATGGAGGATTTCTGCTGTCCTGGCTGAAAACCTTGGCTGGGTTGAAAGTCATCTCATGTTCATCTCATGTCTTCTTGCATTCTCAATGTTACCTCAGCTTGACCCCAATTGGAAGTTGTTATACAGTGTAGAGAGAAGAAAGGGATCTGGAGGTGGGGCTAGTGGCTCAGAACAAAAGTTGGAACTAGGTAGTACTGTAGCATTGTTGTCCTGTTGTTCACCATTGATTTACTCCAAGGGCACCAGCAACGTCTCCATTGTAAGACTTGTTGTTACTGTTTTTGGCATATTGAATACTCCATGGGTAACTTGCCAGGTTCTGCCATGCAGGTGGGATACTCTCAGTAGCTTGCTGGGCTCTGTGAGAGGGACAGAGGAATTGAACCCGGGTCAGCTGTGTGCAGGCAAACATCCTACCCGCTGTGCTATCACTCTAGTCCATGTTACCTAGTTCCAGTTGGACTGGACTGGAACTAGGTAACATTAAAAAATTCCTGAAAAGAAAGGAATGGCTTTCTTCCAGACTGTGAGTGACTGCAATGTTAGAAAGGTAATTTCATTTGTCTGTATAGTTATCAAGTCTTATATGGTTCTGAGGACAATGGTAGTTGCTCAACAAGTACTCCATTGATGGAATGATAACAAACTGGGGTGGACCTGTAGTAACATCCCCTGTCATTTCCTCTACCGAGCTCATCCACAGTTAAAATTATATTCATCGTGATACCCTCAAGTTCCCTCTGGGTAGTGGCAAACTGAATGATTTCATTTCTTCTTGTAGCAACTAGTATTCCTTTGTGTGTGTACACATCACAGTTTCTTGCTGAGTGAAGGCAGACAGAAAGAGCAAGACAGATACAGAATGATCTCTCTCATATGTGGGATATAAAGAAGCCTAATGTCATAATATCAGAGATGACAGAACCTGAGAACTGGTCTACAGAATTGAGCTTACCAAGGTTGGAGGTGGCTGGGAAGAGAGCCCGAGACAATGGTGGAAGGAAGCGGGCATGGGCGGGGATTGTGGTGTTGAAACATTATATTCATGAAACCCTATCACGAATAGTATTGTAACACATGGTGTTTCAAGATGAAAAGAAGGAAAGAAAGCAAAAAGAATTTCCTCAAAGTTTAAATGACATATATGATGCTTGAAAAAATAAACTAAAAATGCTGGCACTTAGAAAACGAGTACAGGGTTTCAGATGCCTGCCTTGTATGTCTCTCTCTTGTTTGATCCCTGGTACTACATATGGTTCCTTGAGCACTGCCAGAAGTCACACCTGGGAACAGAGCCAGGAGTGAACTCCTGAGAGCCGTTAGGTTTGATTCCCTTCTGACAAAATTGCTGATGCTGCTGATGGTGTTCCTAGTCTTGCCACTTCTGATTTTCCCCCCCTTTCTTTGCTCATTCCACCACTTTTTTTGGGGGGAGGGTATAGTGGTCCACATGCAGCGATGCCTGGTGGCTAGTCCTGGCTTAGTGCTGGGGGTTTATTTCCCACCATGCCCGAGGTATAGTGAGTGCAGTGCTGGGAATCAAACCTGGGCTTCCTGAATACACTGAGCTAGCTCCCCATCACTGTCACAACCCCTCCCTACTTCTCACCTGACTTTGAGGACCAGCCCTGGTCTTTTACTTTTGTTGCTTATACAAAGTTGTTGGCAGTTTCAAAAGTTCTCAGCTTTATACTTAGTTATAATAAAATCCCAAGTTGTTCTGGAAAAATAAGGCTCTTCTATAAAGCTATATATGAGATGGTGATTTGTATAACTGTGTAATAACTGTAAGACTCCACAGGCCTATGATGGCTTAACCAAATTTTAATCTATAAACCCTGATTAAAGAAGTAAGAAGTTAAGTTTGAGGTAATTGACAGAAAAATAAAAAAAAATAAAATAGCGCTGTAGCACTGTTGTCCCATTGTTCATCGATTTGCTCGAGTGGGCACCAGTAATGTCTCCATTGTGAAACTTGTTGTTACTGTTTTTGGCATATCGAATATGCCATGGGTAGCCTGCCAGCCTCTGCTGTGTGAGTGGGATACTCTTGGGAGCTTGCTGGGCTCTTCAAGAGGGATGGAGGAATCAAACCTGGGCTCGCCACGTGCAAGGCAAACGACCTACCCGCTGTGCTATTGCTCCAGTCCAATAAATAAATAAATAAATAATAAAGAAATTTGTTTTGTAATAATTTGGAGACATTTAATTTACAGAAATATGTGTGTGCAGGGGATAATTGCAAAGATTCTTAATGCAACATTATTTGTGATTATGAAAAACAGGTTGAGATTGTTTTGGCCCTAAGACCTTTAATCATTCGCTTTACCGGATAAAACTGCGTGGGTGGTCATGCGAGAGCACCAGCTATCCTGAGGGAAATTTCGGAGGGAACCAGCTACTAGATGGTTCAATTAGTCTTTTGCTGGAGTAATAGCACAGGGGTAGGGCATTTGCCTTGCATGAGGCTGACCCAGGTTTGATTCCTCCGCCCCTCTCAGAGAGCTCAGCAAGATACCTAGAGTATCTCGCCCACGTGGCAGAGCCTGACAAGCTACCCGTGGCGTATTTGATATGCCAAAAATAGTAACAACAAGTCTCACAATGGAGACGTTACTGGTGCCTGCTCGAGCAAATCAATGAGCAATGGGATGACAGTGATAAAGTGATACAGTGATGAAAAACAGAAGTTATCCTATGTCCATTAATAGGGATGTTTGTCAATGAATTAAAACATGTCCATACAATGGAATATTATTCATCAAGTAAAAGAAATCATTCAAGTTGCTCAATATGTAAGGGACTGAAAATTGGCATTTTTAAAGCAGTGTATCCATACTGTTAAATAAGCCTATATATTAACACGTATGTATGCAAATATATATGGAAGATATGGAAGAATATCCACAAATACTTGTATATTTGTATGTTTTTTAAGATTTATAAGATTTATAAGATTTTGGCCCACACTTGGCATTGCTCAGGGGCTACTCCTGGCAGTGCGGGACCATGTAGTGCCAGGGATTATACTGGGGACTCATGCATTCAAAGCATGAGTTCCAATTCATTGAGTCTAGTTCTCTGGCCACTGTATGTTCTAATTTCTTCTACTTACCTATGTTTTCAAATTTGTATGTACATGCATAAAATCTGAAAGAATATATGTCAAATAGAAGTGGATACTCATGATAAAAGGAAATGGAATAAGATGATTATATAATTGACTGATTATAGCTCTGATATTTATTCTTTTGTTTTATTTTGCCATTGTGGATCATGAGTCTTATAGAAAGACAAAATAAAATACTGATACATTAACTCCACAGTTTCAATTCTTTGTGTCAACTCCCCTTTTCTACACAATGGCATGTTTCTGTGTGCATGTTTCTGTGAAAATTAAAATCAATGGAAAACTACTAATAAATCTAAGGCTGTAGATTAGTGTCAGAGTTCATGCATTTATTTTGTTTCCCATAATCGCTGCTTGTAGATAATCATGTACAGTTAAGAGTGGAGCAAACATATTTATTTATTTAATGTAGGAGTACACTATTTATTCAACCTATTGATTAAGCTGATAGAGTGAGACACAAGGGGGCTAGAACGATAGTACAGTGGGTAGGGAGTTTGCCTTCCATGCAGCTAATCTGGGTTCAATTTCCAGGATCCCATATGGTCCGCCACGCACTGGCAGGAGTAATTCCTGAGTGCAAAGCCAGGGTAACCCCTGTGCATTACTGGGTGTGACCCAAAAAGAAAAAAAAAGAATTAAGCATGAATCCACATTACTTTAAAAATTTATTTTTAAATTAAGTGTCCATGAGATAGATCATTATAAAGCTGTTCGTAATTGAGTTTCAGTCATACATTGATCCAGTACCCATCCCTACATTTCTCACCACAAATGTCCTCTTTTTCCTTACTACCATCCCCCAACACCCAACTCCCCACCCCCAGCCTCCCTCTATGGGAGACACTTTTCGTCGTGCTCTCTCTCCTTTTTCTTTTGTGCATAATAGTTTGTAATACAGGTGCCAAGAGGTCATGGTGTTTATTTAGGGCATTCGATATTTTTATTAGGATGGTAAGGCTGGAGTAGCTTTTCAATTAGGTGGCAGCTTTGGGGTATGGATTTGATTGCCAAGGCTTCCAGAAGTACAGGGAAGTGGGGGAAGGTAGCCCATCCTGACCCCGAGAAAGCCTGGAGATTTCAGTTACGAAAACCGCATATCTGAATTTTCAGCAGATTATATCTTGGTGAAGTCTGTCCTGAGATGGTGGAGACAGGCCAGGGGTACGATGGCGATTTTTGATTGTGAGAGCAAGTGGCTGCCGGGGGCTCTGCTTGGGTGGGCGCCAGGTTGACCTGCCCCCATCCACACAAGTCTGTTCAGCCTTGTGTGGGCCCAAGATTAAATGCGGCTTTTGATTTCTTTTCAGAATGATTGAAGCAAGGCTGGTAGTAGAGCATGGTGGTGCTGGAGTTAGTTCATGGGGGTTGACTGCCAGTGCTTCCAGGAATATTCGGAAGTGGGGATAGGTAGTCCATCTCAACTCCAAGAAAGCCTGGAGATTTCAGACACAAAACCCACATATGCTAATTTTCATCAGATTATATCTTGGTGAGGTCCATCCTGAGACAGCACAGTCAGGTTAGAAGTCTGGTGACGATTTTGGATTGTGGAAGCAAGCTGCGGCCAGGGTCTCTGCTTGGATGGCCTCCAGGCTGACCCACTCACCTCCAATTTACCCTGGTCTGTTCAGCCACGTGTGTGGGTCTGGAATAATTGAGGATTTTGATTACTTTTGAGATTTATTTATGGGTCTCTGAAATAAGACCAGTAAATGAGCTTCTATAGCTGAGCCAGAGGTGGTTTGTGGGTATGTCTCCCACATACCTAACTTTTGGCCATTGAATATCTTGGTAAACTTGGTCCCAAGTTCTTGGGTCTGGCCAAAGGCAGAGCAGAAATTTTTGGCTATCATGAAGTCTGAAGGCACCATCAGATTGTGGATGCACTCACCCCACAGGTACAGGTTGACCTGCTGGTGTCACCATACCCCCTCAAGCAAAGATATTTAAAAGCATGAGTAATGAATAATTCCCAAGGGTTTTATGTTAGAATTCAGATGACTTCTTTTTCAGATTCAAAGGGCAAAATGGAAAGATGTGGGTTGATGTTTTTCCTTTCAGTGTCTGTGCTCTCCTGTCTTAAATGACTAAGATTTTTAAAGTAGATTCAAGTATTAATGTAACAAATTTGGTACAGTTTGCCACTTATTTAGTCTTACAAAAATCTTAGTTTTACCTAAGTAACATAATAGTAAGTCATTTCAATAGGCTTTTGTGAAGATTATATGAGATAGCACTTGTGAATGTGCTAAAAAGCAAAGCAGATGATTGTTTTCTTCTTTCTGATTCGTGTTTTAAGCATTTTTTTCAAGAATGTGTTTTGGGTTTTGCTGTTCTCAATTAAATTAAATCTTCAGCAGAACTCTGGATTTTGGAATATCTGTGGGTATAATACCTCATTTTCTGTTGACTCTTCTCCCTTACTCCCTTCTTCTTTTTTTGGGGGGGGTCACACCTGGCGATGCTCAGGTGTTACCCCTGGCTTTGCACTCAGGCATTACTCCTGGCAGTGCTCAGGGGACCATATGGGATTCTGGGAATCGAACCCGGGTTGGCCGCATGCAAGGCAAATGTCCTACCCGCTATGCTATCACTCCAGCCTCTCCCTTACTCCCTTCTTTCATTTCCATCCTCTCTTCAACCACTTCCTCTTATCTTTTTGATTTCCTCCTTATTTTTGTTGCCATTTGTTGCCACCCATGTTCCCCCATCAAATTCCCTACCTTCTTGCCTTCTACTTCACTTAAGACTATTGGGGTGAAGAAATAAACACAAAATGTAGAAAGTGAATAAAACCAACTCTTTTTTTTCACTCATGTGTCACATGAGCCTAAAACTTTATTGTGCCTAAAACAATAAAGTTCTCTTAGCTTTCCAAGCTCTGTTTTGTCATAGCTCCATGTCTTGGCACATGTGACTAAACTCAATTAAATTCCACTTGTGTTCCTGGTCTTGGAGGCATTTTCCCTGGAGGGTCATGTCACTGAATATGTAAAGTCAGATGATCCAGAATTCACTGTACCCATAATGCTTCATGTTTCCCAGACCCAAATACTAACATCACTAATATTCTTTGTTCACTAACAATCCCACCATCCCAATAAACTATGAACTTTCACATGCATGGTAGCACTGTAGCACTGTTGTCCTATTGTTCATCAATTTGCTAGAACAGGCACCAGTAATGACTCTATTGTGAGACTTGTTACTGTTTTTGACATATCAAATATGCCATGGGTAGCTTGCCAGGCTCTACCATGTGGGCGGGATACTCTTGGTAGCTTGTCGGGCTCTCCGACAGGGATGGAGGAATCAAACCTGGGTCAGCCGCGTGCAAGGCAAGCGCCCTACCCGCTGTGCTATGTATTTCGTTTATTTTTGAATTCTTGGCATTGAAAGCTCAGAGTTTGGTACTTTAGTAGGTGATTGTTGAATGGACTTGCAATTTGATGTGTTTGTTTTCAAAATAGCTGCGAGAGCCTATCTTGTTTTCCTCTGACCAGATTCCTTTCTGGGACCTTTGCCTTATTCTTAAGCTAACACTGTCGTCCTCAGTCTTGAGTAGCTCAAAGAAGAGAGGAAAGAAATGCCAATACTAACTGTGCCTGTTTGATTAGAATGCATTTGCAAACCTCCTTACTATGGGAGTTAAGGATCCTAATAAACTTTTTAGTCTTTTACTGCTCCATAAACCTGATACAACAATCTATCTTTATCTTTTTTGCCCTTGTTCCTGCTAGATTCTCAACTTTCAGGGTTGTTTTTTTCTTATTCCTTGGTTTGGGAAAACTTTATTGTGCCTAAAACAATACTCCAGTTCAAATAATGGTTCTTAGTTTCTGAAGTTATTGAATGAATTTATTGTCAGCAATTTCATGAATGGTTTCCAGAGATAGCATTTCCCCCTTCATGTCAGAGAGCATAGGAACTACGTTTATATTGCTTATATCTATATTCTATGAAGCCAGCACATGACTGAATACATTAAAAGTTCTCAATTATTATTCTGTAAATTAAGGGGAGAAATAATCTGAAAAATTACCATCCAGTTGAATATAACAAAGTAAATGTAGTGTACTACTTGAGGATATCTCAATTACTAGGTTTAGACATAAAAATGGTAGAAACAACTCCATTTGTTTAGATACCTATATGACCTACTGAATTTTTATGAGATTAGTAAATGACTGGTTGTATATGTCTAGATATTCTAAAAGCATAAACAATGGCCTCTGGTTAGTCAAAGCTTCTGTTTTGAATGCAGAAAATGTTGAGGCAAGTATGATTACAGGTGGGGCTGGGCATAGTACAGTGGGTAGGCTCATGCCTTGCATGAGGCCAACATGAGTTCTATTCCCAGGATCCCATATGGTCTTCTGAGCAGTGCCAGGAGTAACTCCTGAGTGCAGAACCAGAAGTAACCCCTGAGCATTGAGAGGTATGAAAACAAACAAAAACAAAAGCAAACAAAGACCAAACAAGGTACCTAGTGAAATTTGAATTTCAGGCAAATTGTAAAGTATTTATTGTATAAGTTTGCTCCAAGTAAGGCTCCCAATATTATGTGGGATGTACTTATACTATGAAATAAAATTCATGGTTTATATTATATTCAAGTGCATTTTTATCCATTAAATACAGCAACTCTCTTCCTATGGCATGTTTTCTTGAGATAATATTAAACAGACCCCAAATTTTCAAACTGATTCAATATTTATTTTTCTTTTTGATTTTTGGGCCACACTCCTTGCTGCTCAAGGGATACTCTGAACTCTGCACTCAGGAATCACTCCTGGTGGTACTCAGGGGACCAAACGGGATGCCAGGGATCAAACCTGGGTTTGCCATGTGCAAACCAGAATCCGACCTCTGTACTATCACTCTGACCCCAAATTGATTCAATATTCTAGATAAAGAAAGAAAATCTTGATAATATTAAAAAACTTGACTGTTGAATGATTTCTGGTACAAAAGACAGAAACCATGGAATAAAAGATTGTTAATATCTACTTCATTAAAAAAACCCCACATTGTCATAAGAGAAATGGCTTGAAGGGCAGGAACCCAAGCTGGAATTCCATTTTTGATTTCTGGCACATTATTCCTCCTTGAGCTCCTGAGGGCGTGGTCCCAAACAAACAAGCCAACAAACAAATAAAAAAAACTTTCCCTGGACAAGACATAGGTCAATTAAAAAAATGACAACTAAGCGAAATCATTTGCTAGAAATGTAGACAAATTGTTATTCTACCACATATCCAACGAGTATATATAAAGAGTAAAATAAAGGTAATTTATCCAATTGAAAACTTCACATTAAAAAACATTCACAGGGTGGGGGGAAGGGGGGAGGTATATCGTGATTCTTGGTGGTGGAATATGTGCACTGGTGAAGGGATGGGTGTTTGAGCATTGTATAACTGAGACTTTAACCTGAAAGCTTTGTAACTTTCCACATGGTGAATCAATAAAAGAATTAATAAAATAAAAAAAAGACTTACCAAAATATAGATAAAATAAAAAAAAACATTCACAGAAGGTAAAACATATATGATTCTGAATAAATGGAAAAAATCGGTGCCAACCTTACTCATGGGAATAAAACCACAAACTCAGTCTGGATAAGCTGGGCTTTTCCCCCTCCACCTAATAGATAGGCACAAATTAAGAAATTTGGGGCTGGAACGATAGTACAGCAGGTAGTGTTTGCCTTGCACGAGGCTGACCCAGGTTTGATTCCCAGCATCCCATATGGTCCCCTGAGCACCACCAGAGGTAATTCCTGAGTGCAGAGCCAGGAGTCACCTCTGTGCATTGTCGGCTGTGATCCAAAAAGCCAAAAAAAATTAAGAAATTTGACAATAAACTATGTTGCTAAAACTGTAAATTATAGACATTGAATTTCTACATGATGCTGAAAAAAGTTGATATTGGAAGATCTATTATGGGGCTCTCTGTCAAAGCTTCAGATGTATTGACCCAGCAATTCTACTTCCAGGAATTTCTACCACAGCAAAATCAAAATGATTAGGTATCGATTACTAATCGTAGCATTAATGTAATGAAAAAATTTAAATGTTCATTAAGAACAAACTAAATAAATTGTGGTACATCCATATGATGTACCAACATGTAACTACAGAAATAATTTATGAACTAATATAAAGATTATAAATCATAATAAAACTCATTGTATATCGTATTTCACTCTTGAGGGTAAAATAAAACAAGGGGATAGATACTTCTATTAACTTCTATTTTCCTTTAAAAAGTATCACTGATTAGGGGTGGAGAGAGAGGTTAGGGTACTTACCTTGAACATGGCTGAACCACGTTCAATCCTCAGCATCCCATGAGGTCCCCAAATCCCTGCTAGGAGTGATTCCTGAGCACATAGCTGCCACGAGAAAACCATGAGCAATGGCAGGAGTGGTCAAAAATTCCCGCAAAATTAAATAAATAAAAATGAAATATCACTTATTTAGTAAGAAATCCATAACGGTGGTTATCTACAAGGCCGCTGTAGTAGTTGAAGACTAGGAAAGAAAAAGAGTCAGTTTAAGGGTGCAAACATTTTTTATAACATAGTCAAGTGTTTTCTGGTGAAAACATTTAAAAGTGTTATAAATTTGTAATGAAAATAAATGTATTATTTTTATCCTGATAGCGATAGCACAGCAGGTAGGGCGTTTGCCTTGCATGCAGCCGACCCAGGTTCGATTCCTCCATCCCTCTCAGAGAGCCCGGCAAGCTACTGAGAGTATCCCGCCCACATGGCAGAGCCTGGCAAGCTCCCTGTGGCGTATTCGATATGCAAAAACAGTAATAACAAGTCTCACAATGGAGACGTTCCTGGTGCCCACTTGAGTAAATCGATGAACAGTGGGAAGACAGTGATACAGTGCTAATGATTATCCAAACCAGGAGGCCTTAAGTTTTGATTATGGTTACAATAATTTTGTTTTCTAGTGGTGCTAAGGAGCAAAACCCAGGGCCTCAAAGAAGAATGATGATAAATTTCATTTAAAATTTTTTAAAATTTCATTTTATTAAATCACCATGAGTTACAATATTATCCATAATTGGGCTTTTTACATACAATGTTCAGGTTCCCTTTCCTAAACCCCCACCTTGCCTCAGCCCCAGACTACTAGCTCGACAGGCACCTTTTAAGTTTGGTTATTAAAGTCTGGGTCTCATGATTTCAGTGTTTTTGACTCTGTGGTTTGAATATTTAGTTCTATCATTTCTTAACACCACCAAAATACCTGAATCCTCTTAAAACTTGCTTCTCATCTATCTCTCCCCGCTTCCCCTTCACTCTATTTCTTTCAGTCCCCTCCCTATACTCTGGGACCAAGTGTGATCTAGACATCCTCCCTTTAAATCACTGCATTCCTCATCCAGTTACTCTAAATACTACATATAAATGATATCATCCTATGTTTGTCCTTCTTCTGACTTACTTCATTTAATATGTCTTCCAGCTTACATCCATGTTGCCGCAGCAAATTTCATCATTCCTCATAGCTGTGTAGTATTCCATTGTGTATGTATGCCCCACATCTTCATGATCTGTTGTTGGACATCTAGGTTGATTCCAAATCTTAGACGTTGCTCTGAGTGCTGCAATGTGACAATAAATTTTAAACCACTTAATCCCTCTCCTTACTCCGCTGTGATGAAATAATTTGCTTCATTTAGGTTCCCAGGATTGTGTGTGCCCTTGGAAGAGAGGTATAGAACTAACACAGCTCTATGAGTTGACTCAACTGTTCTCAATTTTGAACTATTACTTAACCCTTTACATGCCTCATCACACCTCAGCATAGATTATTAGCAACAAAAATAATCACTTACCAAGCACCAACTGTCAGTAATAAACTGCACTAGCTTCTTTGCTTTTAAAAACCAATCCAACCTTACACTGACAGGCTCACAAGGAAGGAAATAGTGTAAATTTAAAAGGTAAAATTTGTGTTGAATGATAAAGATAAGAACACAAAAATCTAGAAAGATAAGAACACAAAAATTTAGAAAGAAGTTTAATGGCTACATTTTATACAAGAAGAAAGCTTCAACTGAGACTTGAAGGATGAGAATTCAGAGTAAGAAGAAAGATTCAGAAGCATTTAAAATAATGGAACAGGAAGAACAGGAAGAGCATAGGAACATGCAAACAAAAATGGTGTACCATATTCAGATCAATGACAAACTGGATGATTTCTACACAATATTTGTGAAAGACACAGTTAGTAGAATGGGGAAAATGAGTTAAAATTTGTGGAAGATATTATGTCCAAAGGTATTATCCTCTACCTTTTAATTTTTTAAACAGAATTCTGATTTGGGATATAGATATACTAATGTATGAAATAAAATATCACAATTTTTCAGCCTCTCATGCAGCTAGATGTGGCCATGTAACTGTGTAATGAGATTCTGTTTAGTTTATTTAAAAAGTGGGGAGGATTCCAAAAAACATATTTTCCAATATACAGAAGACAACAGTTTGTAAGAACAAGTTTGGCATAGACACATAAGGCAAGATAAAGAAAGATTTTTAACAGAACCGATTTTCATTTTTTTGCCTCCCAGAAAACATCATCTGGGAGCCTTAATTGGACTTCTATTAGAATACTAGAGTTGCTTTCATAAGGATTTTTATGAAGTATTGGAACACAGATAGTGTATTTTTTTATAATGAGATATCAGTGGGCAATATACTGAGAAAAGAAGAGTTTTCTTCTAATTACCGTATGAGACAGTGTAGGAGTAGTGGAATGAGAGCTAAGTACACATTTTATAAGTTAGGCACTTTAGAATGTACTAAAAAAGACACAACATCCTCATGAAGATTGACAGAAAATAAGAAGTCACCCTACTTTGACTTCACCACTTTTGGCGTTGAGGGCATGGACATGGAAAATGAGATCTAGAGTGAATGACTTGGGTAGAACAGGTCATAAACTCATGGCAGCTGCCCTGAAGTAACTGAGAAGCCACAGAATAATATCAGATGACTGGAACAGGTCTGACGACTTTTGTCACACAGCAAGACATAAATTTAGCTGCTGTACTGTTGTCACATTGTGGTAGCTGTTATTTTTTTATTTTCTCAGAAGTTCTTGGGTAGGCTGGTAACCACACTAAAGAAGCATCTGTATTCCTAAAATAATTGATCCCACAGTAGCAACAAGGAAAGATCAGAGCTAAAAACAAACAAACAAAAAGTTGATACACTACTGCATAGTCAATGATGTTGAGGTTCCCATCCTAAGCATGAGAGGTGACAGGCTAAAATGGTGACTAAAAGATTGGATTACTAGCATTCCGGGTTGCAGGGAGAGAGCCCTGGGCTTCACCAGCATCCTCAAAAAAGTAACTCTCAGGACAGAAGTTTTGACATCTCACAGATTAGAATAGACCTGAACGTTCAGGAGTGAACCTTTCTCGCACACAAGTTGGTTTCAAGACTTCCATAGTCAGAACAGGTATAACTTGATATTTCCAGAGTCATGCCCAAACATCAGCAGGTCTGGGCATGTCCCATTTTCCCCATAGTCCCCGGTACAGAAAGGAGCAAAAAGCTTACCTATTCTACCTGGTCTGTCTAACATCAGATGTCTAACAGCATCTGATGAAATTGCCCTAGCTCCTGGTGTCCTAGAGGTCAGCACAGGGAAATGCTGTTACCTGCACTCAAAAGACTTAAGAGTTATTCTCACTTTCTGTTCATTTTTATTTCTCTGGTATACCAGTTGACATGGTCATGTTCAATTTGAGACTTTCACTTATTGTTAGAAATAGAAACTACCATCATTATTCTCAAGTCAACTTTTAAGTCTTTTCTTGATGAAGTCTGATGTTCTAAGATGATTTTTTTCTCAAGGTAAATACACAATATCTATATTTATGTCTTCTAGATCATGATATTTGTGTAAGGTCAATACCTGACAATTGAAATAAGGTAACTTACTTGTGATGAATAAATTTCTGCTCTATTCTGAATTCACTATAAACTACAAGAATATAATATCCATGGCAAAAAGATAGTTTATTGGGCTGGAGCACATACTTTGCATGCAGGAAGCCTGGTTCCATTTTGGCACTGCCAGGAAATACCTTAGAGCATAGGACAGGGAATTACCCCTGAGAACTGCAAGGGGTAACCCACTCAACAACAACAAGAACAACAACAAAAACAATAGCAGCAAATAAAAATTATTCCCAGAAATGGGAAAAAAATACTTAGTAGTTGAGAATCTGTTTTGATCTAATGAAACAGTTAAGCTCCTAAGAATCATTTTGGCTATCAAAACAATTGTCATATTTATTGTTTAATGAAGTTAGAGGCTAACTTTGTTTTCATATTGTTTTAGAAACAATATGAAACTTACAGAATTTTAAGTATTGCAAAATTATAAGTATATTCTGTTTGATTAAATTAGACAAAGACAAATTTGATGTCTCTCTTTTACTTCCTTCAAAACACATACTCAGGAGTCTTATCCCCTTTAGCACTCCCATTATGATGAACAAAGAACAACATTGCGATAATATTCCCTTTCCCTTCACAGAATTGTAGCACGAATCACAACCATCATGATAAATTGAGACTGTGATGCCATTAAAGCAGCAAGGTCTTGGCTACGTTACAAGTAGTGGTGAAGAGTATACTTACCTCTCTCTAATTCTCTTGACTGCATCTCTTTACTCCACTCGTTCATTCATTTTTAAAAATTTAATTTTTTCTTGCAGCAACTTAGTTTTCAAGACTCTAAATATTTGTAAGTTTTAAGGGCACAATGTTAACCACCCCACACCTACCACCAAAGTGCTGATCTCCCTTTACTACAGTCTATTAGACCCTCTCACCCCCCACCAACTTTCCCTTTTACTTCAATTCTGTGGTCAGAGCTTAAGGTTTGTTTGCACTGGACATTGTCTCTGTCTATGCTTCAGCAAATATTTCCGGAGTTCCTGCTCTTAGGTTTGGTGCTAGATCCCATCCTTGGTCTTGTCTTTTTGGCACTTTGCAGGGGTGTGCTAGTACGAGCCTTACTGATTGATTGAAAGCCCATTGTTAAATTTTCAGGAACTATGTGAGTCTTGTAATCAGCAGTGGTAAGGGTATTTATACATGGAAATAGGCAAACACTACAAATAAGCTTTCTTTGAAGTTCTTTTTTTTTGCCCCTGTTACCTCTTTTATTTAGATGGGCTACTGGTTGTTAAATACTAAGCAGCACACCCCTGAGTTTATAGAAATGCCTGCAGACCAAGTCATTCGCTCTGCTTGTCTGTCACCACACAAGGGCTCCAAGAGCATCAGTACTTTATTCTCATAAGCAATGACTTCTTGAAATATGCACAGGAATATTATTCTTTTTTTTTTTTTTTTTTTTTGCTTTTTGGGTCACACCCAGCAATGCACAGGGGTTACTCCTGGTTCTACACTCAGGAATTACCCCTGGCGGTGCTCAGGGGACCATATGGGATGCTGGGATTCGAACCTGGGTCAGCCTGGGTTGGCCACGTGCAAGGCAAGCGCCCTACCCGCTGTGCTATTGCTCCAGCCCCAGGAATATTATTCTTAAGAATATAGCTGACAAATGTTAAAGGATAAAGAAACTCAAAGTGAAACTGAGATTTTGCAATATTAAAAAATTTAGTTCATATTCGCTTATGTAAGATGGAGATAATAATAGCACCCTCCCTGTAGAGTCGTTCTAGGGCTTCAAAGAACTAATACATGCAAACACTTCCTGGGACAGTAACAAAGTTAGTATCACGTAAATCAAGGCCATGCTCTACTCTGGGCTTATGATAACAATGCATACAGACAATTTTTTTTGTTTGTTTTTTGGGCAATAAATGGGTAACTTTGCTGCCACTCTGAGTTCCATTCAACCAGCTATACTGGCCTCTCTAATTTAAAAATATACTTAAAAGAGTTTAGCATTCTTAACTGCTGCATGAAAAGCTAGAATAAACTACTTTTAAAAAAAATTTTATTTTATTGAATCACCATGATAAAAGTTACAAAGCTTTCAGGGTTAAGTCTCAGTCATATAATGATCAAACCCCCATCCCTTCACCAGTGTACCTGTTCCACCACCAAGAACCCCAATATACCCACCTCCCACTCCCACCCCCCAAGCTGAGTGGCTAATGATCTTCACTTTATTCTCTTTACACTTTGAATACATTCAATATTTCAACAGAGAACTCACTATTATTAGTTGGAATTTCCACCCAACAATCAAACCTGCTGAAAAGTCATCATTTGATAATTTGTTTTCCATTGCTGAGAATGAAGATTATATGAGCTCGTGGCCGCGCGGTTTTGCGTTTCTGATATTTTAGCTCAGTTCACAGTCTAGGTGCATTTCTATAAGAAGCCACTGGGTGCCAAAATGGGCTAGTAGACCTCCAGGATCATAGTCTTTAAGGAACAGAGGGGCTGTTTGGTGTGCGGCTGCTCTGGATCTCATCTGGGCGGATAGCGAACTATTTTTTTTTTTTTACAATTTCATAATATTAAACATTTAAATGAAGAAGTTTACTTTTACAGGCTTCCCTTAATTTTCCTAACAGAGTAAGAACACTCTGGATATACCACACCTGACTATTATTTGCTTACACTACAAGAGCACAGAGGTGTAAAGGGCACCAGATAGCCAAAATGGGTTACTGGGATCTTGAAATCTAGAATCTTACACTCTTACTTCAATGTAATAGTTTCTCAACTGTTACCAAATAATAAGGCATATCACTGATTCCTGATCAGTGTAAACCTATTTTTACATACTAGAAAGGTTTTCTATCCTTATTGGAGTTAATTATTTTTTGGCAGGTGCCACACCCAAAGGTGCTAGGTGACCCTGCTCAAGGATCACTCCTGAAGATGCTTAGGGGACCATATGTGGCACCAGGGTTCAAACAGAGGGGTCAATAGCATGCCTTACTTCCTTTACTATTTCTCTAGTCAGAATAGTGTATTGTTATTTCTCTTTTTGGTAATATTGTGAAAGATATTGTTGTATAATTCATAACCAAATTATTCATTGCTTCTATGAGAGATAATGATTTTGTATATTATTTTTTTTTGAAAATGAGAAATGTGCACTGATTCACATCCCTCTCTTGTGTATTGGTTTTATTTTCTGGAAATCTACAAAATTTACAAATTTATAAATTTGTAAAATTGTTTATAATCAATGAATAATTCTAGGAGTTTTCAGGAAATTATTTGAAATTCTCTACATTAACAATCATTTCATCTGCAAATACAATTTTATTTCTTCCATTATAACTGGCAAAACTCATTTGTTTTTTCTCATCCTATAGCTTTAATTATGATTTCAAATAGCAATGCTGAGAGAAAACATATCTTTTGTTACTGATCTTAGAGGGAAGTATTTCCTCACCATTCAATATGGTATTAGTGGTAGGGTTTTTTCTTTTTTTTGGGTGGGGGGGTCACACCCAGCAATGCACAGGGTTACTCCTGACTCATGCACTCAGGAATTACCCCCACTAGTGCTCAGGGGACCATATGGGATTCAGGGAATTGAACTGGGTTGGCCAAGTGTAAGGCAAACGCCTTAACTGCTGTGTTATTGCTCCAGCCCCTCATGGTAGGTTTTACTTCTGTCATTTCTTAGATTACAAAAGTTTCCTTATAGTTCTCATATTTTGAGACTCACAGAATGTATTTTTTCTAATCTGATCTTTTGAAAAATTTGATTTACAGTTGGTTCCTTTTAGGGAAGTGGTGGTTTGAAAGTGGTAGAGGGAGAGTCACATCTCCCGTGGTTTCTCTGATGACAAGTGTCTGAGTCAGTGCTATTCCTTACCTTGTTATAAACCAGAGCTCTTTTGCAGCTGCATTTGGGAAAGACACAGCATGAGGTAGAGTGTGAACTTGCTTTTAAATCTGAAGAATTGCCACTTTTTATCTCTGTGATCTTGGATGAGTCATAAAACCTCATTTCTAAAGTCAGGACTGTAATTACCTCACAGAGTTGTGAGATAGGTTGAAATGATGTAAATTCTTATGTACTCTACAAATTTCACTTATTTTAGCCTTTAAATTCTTTTTTTCATGAATATTTATATCAACTTTATTAAATAGCCCCAATATGGAAGTTATCCAAATGTCTATCAAGACATGAATTTAGAAAAGTATTATATCAACTCCATTACAATTAAATACTACTCAGAAAATAAAAAATGAATGAACTGTCAGTTGAATCACATTGAACAAAACAACACAAAATAATCTTTTTTTTTAGCCTCTAAATTCTTGGGGGGAAGACTCCATATTGGTTCATTTTAGTATCCTCTAGTTGTTTGGGCAGAGATACATAGCAAGTAAATAATAAAATAATTATTATTTGATTGCGGTTATCTATCTGTCCCTACAAAATTTCTTTGTTTGCTCTTGGGCAGTATGTGTGTGTGTGTGTGTGTGTGTGTGTGTGTGTGTGTGACTGAAGAGTGAGCATTACTGCATAGATGATCACAGTTCCTATGCCCTTGGGAAAATTACCCAGACTCCTGACCTGTATGAAGGACTCTGAGATGACCCAGATAAAGCACTCTGCAAGACTCATGTAAAATATTAAATACAGGCGAGTTGTTATTTCCACTTTGGAAATATCTTTATTATGGAACTATAGAGGGAAGGCTATGTGGATTTTATTTTACTGAGAACTTTCTTGTTTTCTCATCATTGATAATGAAGGGCCAGAATGAAGGCAAAATGTGTCCCAGAGCTGACAGCTGACTGACTCTATTTCCATTTGTCAATGTATTAATTTTCTGCGTTCCCTGTCCACTAGGTGACACTGTTTACTCATCTATGCTGCTGGTTAGTCTTTCCATCAATCTTCAAAAGTAGTATGTTTTGTTTAGGATAAGGATGAGGGGGAAGTATACCGGCAAAGAAAATATAAAGGAGCTATCAGTGATCAACTTTTGAGATACAATTTGGACAAGTTGTCATCTGTGGATAGATGACCTTATGGTTTCACTTCAAACAATTTTTTAAAAATTTGTTTTAAGAGCGATAAGCAGTTCATTTCCTTTCCATTCTAAGGAATGAAGGAAAAGATGAACAACTATGCTTCCCAAGCCTTCACCCAACTTAAGGAAAAAAACTAAAATGATTTGGCTTTGAATGTGGAGTTTATTTATTTATTTATGTTTCTGGGTCACACCCAGTGGTGCTCAGGGTTTACTCCCGCTATGCTCTCAGAAATTACTCCTGGTGCTGCTTGGGGGACCACTTGGGATGCTGGGGATTAAACTTTCATTGGACTGCAAGGCAAGCACCCTACCCACTCTACTATTGTTCCAGTTTGGATTCCTTTTAATATCTAGGTTTTTCTCTGACTCTTCACCAATACTCAGTGAGGGTAGAAAATACTAATAAGCAGTTGAAGCAGCTTTTAGGCTAAGCTTAAATTCGGGCCTTCAAGAGTTACTGAAATTAGTTTCTGCAGAGAAGCCAGATGCAGTGTGTGTTCATTTGGATATGGTCCTTATCGAGGTGCTCCTTGCCCAGGTCAGCTGTGGTCTCTTTCCTGCAAGGCTCAGTTGTCACATGCTCCCAGGAAACTCTCGTTTATCTGAGTGCCATCCAGCTGAAACTTGTGATGATACAAGATGGAACATGTAACCTTAGGTTAGAGAATTTTTCTTTCTTGCAGTTTTCAGGGTTTGAACCAAGGGAAGATATACTCTTAAACCAAAGGATCAAGAAAGCAAATAATTGATTCATTTGTCTTAGGATTTGAAGTCTTTTTTATTTATTGTCATTTCCTCATTATTCATTATAACTTTAAAATGAAATTGTTATAGTGCTTGTTTATGATACTTCTTTGTAGCATTAATATTTTTTTGTCATTGGAAATAACACAGCAGAAATTGTCTAACAAATATTTCCCAGTTCAGAATTTTCCCAAAAGCTTTCCTGGCCTGCTTCGCTAACGAGCTCCAATTTTCTTTGCTTTTCTACCAGCACACATTACCTTGAGTTGGTGTGTAATAAACAACTAAATATAGTCACAGTTTTGGCATCTAACTTTGGAAAGACTGTCACAAGCTCCCCTAAAACAGGAATTAAGCAGATTTACAATGTACAGAAAAACTCTTTTTCACTTGGGAAGAGAGGACATTTTCATATATTGTGAGCAGTCGTTACCACAGTGTTTTCTGTGTATTTATGCCTGGATTTATTTAAGTCACGGCATTAACTGTAATGATTATTAGCAAAGCACTGTTAAATGTTCAGCACCCTCTATGAAATGGGGCCTCTTGCGGAAAATCCTTTATGTGGAACCAACACGCTGTAATTGGGCGTTGCGTGAAGAGGTCTGGGGAGCCGAGCAGATGCAGCCGTCTCTGCTCGCTGCACACAACAGCCCGGGATGCAGTGTGATCCTGGAGTTGGTGGTGCCTATTTGGGATATCTGGGACTTAGTCTGCCACGTCTCCAGCATGTGTGGCTGTTGGAAGTAAAGTGAGAGAGTAGAAAGAAGGGAGAAGAGGGAGGGAAATGGCAGAGCAAAGGGGCACAGAAAAAAAAAAATCAGGGCTAGCTTCAGTGCATTTGAATTCTACCTGTGGGGACATTCTACCAAACAGTGAATATGCTAGTTATTTTAAGGGTGTCAATGGCTCCGTTGTGTTGGAGACAGGCAGAGACTCTTCTGCATTTGGGAAGAGAAGAAATTTTCACATATCGTGTGAGAAAACTCTTTTGCATTTGGGATGAGAAAGAGGCCACGAAGCCCATTTCTCTTATGATGAAATCTAAATTTCAAGCCAGGACTCTGGAGGTCATAGGCCCTGTGAATTTATTTAATGTTTGTGATGCACACCTTGCTCCTTCAGTGCTACCTACATATATATACACACACATACACACATATATATGTACACATATACATATATGTATACATATGCATATACATATACATATATGTATACATATATACACATATATGATTTATATGCTATAGGCTTTAATTTGAATAGTTAATATGCTCTTAGGGATGCCTAGAACACTCAAGGGACATTAAAAATAAATAAATTCTTCTGAAGGGTATGCACTGCGGTGCTTTTCTCAGGCATAATGAGGAATAGATTGTGGCTCATGGCTGATGTTACTCTCATCAAATATACGCCTATAGATCATTCCCAAACCCTGCCAGTATCCCTGCACTCTCTCAGGGAAACTACAATAGTCCTGCTCCCAAACACAGCATTTGCCATTCCAGGTTTCGTTTGAGCACTATAGACCCTCCATGATCCTGTCTCTGCATTTAGACGAAGGAAAATAAGTTTTTCTTTTTGTTGCCAGATTGATCTTCCTAAAGCACCCAGGCTCTTCAAATCTTCAGTGGTTGGCTGTTGTTTACTAAATAAAGCCTAAATTGAGTGGAGACAAAAGCCTTCCCGCCCTTGGAGAGCCTTTCCCGTCTGTGCTCCTGCTCGGCTGTATCTCACACCAGATGGGACTCTGGATTGGGTGCCTCAGTCTTTGTCCAGGTCTGTCACTCTTCCTGGGATGGGCTCGAGGACTCTCCTGCCTAAAACTCTGCCATGGAAGCCTGTTCTCCACCCAAGGAGCAGTTTAAATGTGACCATTGTCACCATGTTCTCCCTAATTATCCTCTACCTCCAGCCAGAAGTAGATTTTCTTATTTTCAGAACAGTGTCCCTCTTTTAGGGCACCTGGCTCCTGTGTAGTGGGAAGGATTTGTGACTGCAGCATCTCTCCTAAAAGACTATAAGCTCCCCAGTCGGGCATTAGACCGTCAGCATCTGTCTTGCTGCACAGCCTTATGTATAGAATATGTGGTCATAAATATTTTTTGAGAAAATGATGAACAAAAAGCCAACATATCGTCTTGCTGAACTAATTTCAATGGCGGTATCGAAGGGCCGATAATATAAAATAACAGCGTTGAAAATAAGGTCATTAGGCTTCTGTTTCTTTATATAGGTTTTGCTTCGATGCTCTTTTTCAGTGGCCTTCTTTCAGACGTTTTTTGACACATAGTGGGTGCTCAGTCAAGCAGCTCGTCGCCGCATGAATACTGGATCACAGCAAATGAGCTTCCCTAACGAGGCAAACAGTTTTTAATCAGACTTTTTTGAATTTATGAACTAAAGAACATTTTTTTCTTTGCAGGTTTACCCAGAAACTGGAAAGTTGAAAAAGCAAAATGAATTGTTTCTATTCTGACGTGCGTGAATCTGCAGATACCGAAGCAATGCGTGAATCTGTGGACACTGAAGCATGTGTAGATGTTATAGGAACCAATGTGAACATGTATTGAGCACTTACTGCACGCCTGGAGCTCAGCTCATCAATTTGCACATGGGACTTTATTTTTCCTCCCTCTCTAATAATTATTTACAAATTAAAAAGAGCCAAGCAAAACTTTCGAAAAACTTAGTACATTGTTCAAAGACATACGGCTCCTCAGAGACAGAACCAAGATTCTTATCCAGGTTGACTAATTCCAGTGCATGTACGATTTTGTCTCCTTGTGTCAAGTTCTAGCTTCCAGAAAATGTAGTCAAGTGCCCTTTGGTGCAGTAAAAGAATTAAAAACTTTGATTTAGACAAAAATGTCTGTTCCTTTTCATACTTCTCTTTTACAGATTAAAGGACTGAATCCCAGTGAGTTTAAATAACTTATCTGGGATCACAAAACTAGTAAGATTGAGAAATAACCCACGGGTATCTCAGAATCATTGTCTAAGGCACATATTAATTTGAACGTATGTGAATCAAACTATCTCAGGCCTAACCTCTATGTATATCACTGTTAGAGGCAGCTCAGTTGACCCTGGTTGGTGTTGTACTGTCTGTTATATAAAGGGTCTGACTACCTCTTTTTGTCTTAATTGGCTAATCCCAAAGGACCCATTTCAATTTGTCATCTCTGTGACTTATTTTCTTTAATCTTCCAGAGTCTCTGACCAAGCCAATCAAGTCGCTCCTCGTACACAGCAGAGCCTTTCCCTCTTCGATGGCTGACTTCATCCTCTTACAGAACAACTGATCTGTGAAGCCCTTGTTGGGGTTTAGGTTGAGTGTCTGGGTGCTTGTTTTGATGCCATTTGGAGGCCTCTATGTCATTCGGGGACCACAAAAGCGCAAAACATCCATATGAAGGATCTCTTAGGACAAAGGCATGTCCTTATATGGAGATACTAAGATTGTGAAAACAGAACAAATGAATAAGGGCAACCATGATGCCAACAATCCTATAGACACTTGGGGTCTGAGAACAAGGAGGTAGACTTGAGGGTGAGCTCTTCCCCCCAAATAAGCAACACGGGGCTCTGCTTCTGCTCCGGCAGTGAGATAATAAACACTCCAGTTTTCAGATGTTAAAATAAGACTTCAAATGGGGGCTGGAGCGATAGCACAGTGAGTAAGGCCTTTACCTGGCACGTGGCCAAGCCGGGTTTGATTCCCAGCATCCCATATGGTCCCTGGAGCACCATCAGGAGTAATTTCTGAGTGCAGAGCCAGGAGTAACCCCTGTGCATCACTGGTATGACCCCCCCCCCCAAAAAAAAAGCAAAAAAAAAAAGACTTCAAATCAGAAATACCGTTGGGTACTGGTGGCAAGCTATATAATTTGGACCTCAGTTTCTCAATCTCTTAAATGCTAACAATTGTAGGAGTGACTGTAATCAGACTCAAATGGACAATGTATTTGGGAGCTCTTTGTAAATGCAATTCTGTGCACAGTCCTGTTTCCTTTAATAGTCAGTTGATTTATTTTTAGGGTTCACATAAACATGGTACTAGGCAGGTGGGGGAGAAAATAAATGCAGTTTTTTGTTATAGCTACATTATCTGAAAGTATTAGTGTTTGTAAAAAAGGATGGCTCTAGGTGAAGGGGCAGAGCCAGGGACAGTATTCTGGTTGGACGGAGGGGGAGGCAAGAAGAGAATAAAAAATCAGGAGCCAGAGCTCTAAGGGAGGGTCTCTACAGCTAATCAATGTGGAGGTCAGGGCGCAGGAGAGGGTGAAGAGTGAGAGGGGTCAATCAGGGAAAACCTTTCTTCTATCACAGTTTGGCTTAGGCTTTCCTGTGGCAGGTGTCTGAGTCACCTCATGTGGTCTTTCTCAATCCGGGGCTTTCAAGCTGCTGATATCAGAATGGCTGTGATGAGCAGGGAACTTATAGATCCTGTAGTTATCAGATAATGGAGCCTGATATCCCCGTTCCAGGAACACTGGCAGAAGGAAGATTGAAATGAACTTTAACCCCCGTGTCTTCAATTGTGTTTCACTCACCTAGGACTTCTGCTTAGAGAGGTGAGGTTAGGCTCGATTTGATATTTTCAGTACCAGAGAAAAGTAAACCTCAATCATCAGGGTGATTTTTGCTCTTTATGTATAGGAATATCCCCAATATTAGACAAATGTAAAACATCAGATAATAGTGATCACCACACCATTTACCTATTTTACTTTCACTTCCTTGCCAAAGCATTAAATCAAGGTTTATAAAACCTTAGGATTCAAAGATCATTTAAAACGTAATTTTTCCCTTATGCATCTTAAGCCTAAATTAAAACAAAATTCCCTTACCTCTAAAAGACATTTCCAGAATCTCTTAGAAACTTACTTTAATATTTTTCTAGTATGCTCGAACCCATATTTAGTGCCATTGCTATTAATTTTTCCCTAATTGAAGAGAGAGACCAGCTTACTGGCACACTTACTGTGGGCTGTCCTTTGGGTCATATTCAGATCTGCATCCCATCAATAATCACTGTCATTGGCACAAGGCAAGTATTCAATTAGTGTGTGCTGAATGAATGACCAAAAAAACATGTGAACGAATGATTCTTCTCATTTACTCAATCAGCAGGTCTCCTTTTTGTCAGAACAATTCTGGTTCTCTAATGTTTCCTAAGGAATCAGCCTTCTTTTTGAACATCTGAACCTTTAGTTGTCTCTTTACTCACTCCTCTCTCCGGTTTTCATCTTTCTCTTTGGTGTGGAGCCTGGAATTGGAGATCAGTGAAGCTATCAGGCAAAAATGCTAACATTCTTCTTCATTTATAGAATGGAGTAAAACGTTTCAGGGTTAGGAGTGTGTCATTGTAACTGAATAAGGCTTTGGACTTTGATATGTTAGAGTTGAAAGGGACTAAAGGAATTATTACTAAATGTTTTTGTTCTTTTGTTTTTGGTTTTGTTGGCTTATTTGTTTTGATGTAATAATGATAATGTAGTTAAGGGAAAAAAGCCATTATCTCCTAGAAATACTCAAGTATTTATAGATGAAATGTTATGATGTCTAGGATTTGCTTTCAAAAACATTAAGAGGAAAGGATGGGGGAAATTAAGGCAGCACAGACGAAACAAGATATATTGAAAAAATTTGAAGCTGGGTTAATTATACCATTCGCTCTACTTTTGTGGATGTACTGTTTTTTCATAATACAAATTCAAGAAAATTTTATGCTGAGAAAACTACTTATTGAGATGAGAAAAACCAAGATCCAGAGAGGTGGGGAGGCAAAGCTTTACCACACGAAAGTGGAGAGCTTGGACTAGAAGGTGCTCGCCAGGCAAATGCTCTTCCCAGTATGCTGTCTGTTTTGGCTTGACGTATACTCTCTGAAGTGTTTATTCACATCTTCATCCTGCCAATGATATATTTGACAGGCAAAGACCATTTATGATTCTGGTCTACCGCCAACCTATTTTAGTTTATGGGATGTTCCTGTGATTTTAATAAACACAATGATTTTTCTATGTCAGGTAACAATTAAAAGATAGAACAGTGGGTAAGTTACTACATTGCATTCAGTTGACCTAGGTTCTATCCCTGGCATCACATACGGTGCCCTTAGCACTGCTAAGAGTGATCCCTGAGCACTGAGCCAGGAGTAAACTCTGAGCATTGCTAGGTGCGGGCCACAGATAAACACAATAGATGCAACAAGATATATATATATGATATATATATACACATATGTATATATATCTTTGCTTTTTCACTTTTTAAGGGACAAAAATAAAGTATGAACAGAAAATAAAGGAGGCAAACATGTGCAAGGAATTTCAACTAATGAACACTCACTAATTATATTTAAACTTTTAAACAAGAAATTGCACACCACAATAGAATCTAAATAATGTCCTAGAAGTGATTACTAATTTAACTGTGTAATAAAATGATCAAATACTTTCGTTGGGCTCTGGCCTGCAGATTCTGCTGATACATCCAGCAGCTTGGCGGCCATCCAGATCTCAGAATGGCTCCAAGTTTGGAACATCTATTTCATCTGCAGCCTCAGGAGTTCACCTGTTCCAGAACAAAAAGGGCTACATGGCGTTATCCATGTTCGCCTTGAAAAAGAAAGACTAGGCATCTCTTCATTTGGAGGAAAGGAATTAGAGATTGATCCTAAAGAGGGAGGGCAGGGATGTGTGTGTGTGTGTGTGTGTGTGTGTGTGTGTGTGTGTGTGTGTGTGTGTTTACAGGGCTGGAGGCTGCAAGAAGGAAATGACTGGAGGTGGAATTCAATCAGGCATAACACAAAGATAAATACTATGAAATGGTTAATAACAAACTACCCAGAGTGCTTTGGCCCAGAAGACAAGATTCAGAGTAGGAAACCTAAGTCACATGATTTATTTGAAGTGAGGAGAGATGTTTCAGAAAGAGCCTACCCAGGAAGTCTATCTTCTCCTTTAGATCCAGAAGAGACAACATGTTAGATTTAAGATGTCCCTGCAAATCAGGAAGTGACCTAAGGTGTGAGAGACTCTAAGAGGGAATTTCCACAATACTGTGAAATTTGAAGAGTTCTCATTTCCTTTGAAAGGGTTGAAAATATTTTTGGAGAAGGTTGAAGACACTTTCTGTAATTGATTTGTGTCTAACAGTCAAGACATAGGTATTTTGTCCATTTCTCCCCACCCACCCATTTAGAACTCACACTCTTTGCAGTACATTCCCCTCCCCCCCCCTGCACCATCATTTTTTAACTGTATCCTCCAATTCCCAAAAAAGATTCAGAAAACTTTTTAAGAGTTTATTTAGCACTGCACGGCACTGTTCATCGATTTGCTCAAGCGGGCACCAGTAACATCTCCATTGTGAGACTTGTTACTGTTTTTGGCGTATCGAATATGCCACGGGTAGCTTGCCAGGCTCTACTGAGCTGGCGGTATACTCTCGGTAGCTTGCCGGGCTCTCTGAGAGGGACAGAGGAATTGAACCCGGGTCGGCTGCATGCAAGGCAAACACCCTCCCCATTGTGCTATCGCTTCAGTCCGAGAGTTTATTTATTTTCTTAAATTTAATATTTATTTTTATAAAGTTGTTCAGGATGATTTATTGCATTTAATATTGCAACACCAATCCCACCACCCATCGCACCTTCCCACCACCATTATTTCCAATTTTCCCAACCACCACTTTGAGAGTTTAATGTTAACTTTGGGTTTCAAGTTTAAGCAAGCTTTTCAGTGAGAACCAGTTATACATGAAAGCATACTTGTGTATTAACTTAATGTTTAGGGGGCAAAAATAAAAAATAAAAACAACCCCAGATCCACCCCCACCCAGCTTGTGACTCCAGGTCACCACCCTTGGAACATTGTGCTTTTGAGCTTTTGACTGGATTTGCTTCTGAGGTTAAGAGAAGTGTGTGGCAGATGTTGGGAGGCAGTTGGGAAGGGGGGTGCAGGGTGCCAGATGTTGAGCGGAGGGCGGAGTGTGAGGATAAAAGCCTGCCAGATGTCTGAAGGGCAGCCTGTTGGGGCACCTGCTTTCCATGTTCTTCAGAAGATGATTTATATGACAGGACTAGGATCTCATAAAGGTCTGGCCCCTCCCTGAGACACACTGAATCTCGGACTCACACAACTATTTTCTGCGGGATTTTCTTACCATGGATAAATGTTTAATTTTTAGTGGTTTTTTTTTTTCAAATTCAAGTTGAGGGTTACATGAATGAAAATACACAATCAACCAATATATTCATTTGTAAATAAAAGAGGGTGGGGGCGCTTTACATTTAAAGCTGTTGTTCTAAATTATAAAGAGAGACACCTTTTATTTTCTATTTATTTTTTCTTTCCAATAAGGAATGATTTGCTCTTCTCTCTTCCCCACAATGAATTTAATAGATTTATTCATCAAGTTTTCTAAATTTAGACAGCAAACTGATGTTTTTCTCCCACTGCTTAATTTTATTCTTAGCAGCACTTACATAAAGCCAGGCAGTGAAAGATATGGCAAAATTACTAACTTGCTGTGACCTGGAATGCACTGATAGAATAAAATAACAATAATGAAGATTGATGTACCCGAGAGACTTAATACCAGGCACCCCTCATGAAATCTGTTTTATGCATATGGTTTTCTCCCACAGTGCCTTTGGCTGCCTGTTTCCTGTGGTTTTCAGAAGCTCAAGTTTTTCTTGTGATGCCTGGAATAGGCTCAGTTCTGAGGCTGATAGATGGCCCACATACAACAAAAGATGTGGATCTGATTATTTTCTTGAATTTTCAGAAACGTTTTGTTTTCCAGAACTCCTTTTGATTCTATTAGGTGAAACTTGTAACTCGGATTTTGTTTGAACTAATAGTTCTTGAGGGGAGTTGTTAGCGAGTGAATCGAGAGACTGGGAAGGTTGGAAGAAGGGGTAACAGGTATCCCACTGGCTTTTCCTCTTGTAGAAAGCCAAGATTTGTCATTCTTCATGGGCTATAGAGAGTAGAGTTGATTTATTGTTCTTCCAACTAGAGATTCCCAAACTTACTTTGGGGAATCTACCTAAGGTAGGGTGAGTGGGCCTACTACCCACCCACCTTTTCAGGAAAAAAATTAATCAGTGCCATCCTGGAAATCCACCTTCTTCAAGCGAACAGGGAGAGAGCTCCAATTGCAACCAATTTACTGTTGCCTCCTCTTATTCCAGAACCCCCCAGGGGGTTCCCACATACAGAGTATGTCCCACACTCTGAAAGTGCACTAGATTATAATGCCATTCAGGACACCTCATAGGTGCCGCCCTACTGAATTCTGGAAATACACAATGCAAGAAGTCCTTCCTGCTCATATTTTCTCATATACTCACGAAAGCAAGATATTGAACCACAATTGCCAAAATAATTATTCACAATATGTGCCATGAGAAAAATTAATAGTGGGGATTTTGATTTATGTCATCAGATAACCATGGAATAAATTGCATTTTCATCTGAAAAATTGGTCACTCGTTTACAGCTACCGATAATCTGCTTGACTGGATAACTCAGTTTTCAAAGTGGTGTTGAACCAGAATTTGGTCAGGCAGTCTTTCAAAGAATATTTTAAAACTCTTAAGCTCTGTGATTTACAGTTCTGTTAGTGGTGAGGTGTCCTGTATTGCTCCAGTATCATACCCTCCACCAGAGTAACCTCTTCCCTCCTCCATTGAGCCAGCATCCCCCCACACTCTACATGTAAACCCTCCCCCTGCCCCTGTCCCCCTACCATGATAAGCTCACTTTAGTAGTTCTGTTCCCAGGTTCTGTTGCCTTTGGGTATTTGTCATTTTCTTATCATGTTTTTTTTTTCATATCCAGAATATGAGGAAGTTCATTCTGCCTGTCCCTCTCTTTCTCACTAATTTCACTTAGCATGGTCCATCCACATAGTGGCAAATCGCATGATTTTGTTATTTCTTATGACTGCGTAGTATTCTATTGTGTATATATACCAGTTTCATTCCTTAAAAACATTTTTCCGGGGTAAAAATATTTTTTAAAAATTTTATTTAACATGAGAGTAGAGTATGGGGGTGATAAGGACTGGAGCATTAGCAGAGGGGGTAGAGCATTTGCCTTGCATGCAGCCGACCTGGGTTCATTTCCTCCCTCCCTCTTGGATAGCCTGGCAAGCTACCAAGAGTATAACGCAGGCACGGCAGAGCTTGGCAAGCTACCCGTGGCATATTTGATATGCAAATAAACAGTAACAACAAGTCTCACAATGGAGACGTTATTGGTGCCCACTTGAACTAATTGATGAACAATGGGACTGCTACAGTGCTACCAATTTATTTACCATGATTTAAAGTACTGTTCATGTTAAAGTTCTGTGCATGCGTGCATGCAGTGTTCCAACCCCATACCTCACTGTCAACCCTACCCTCAGAGTATATACTTGTCTGCACCATAATCTTTGGGTTCTCCCTCTGATTCCCTTCCACCCTTGGCCACACACAAGCTCTCTATCAAGCTGTTTGGACACTTGAGTTGTTTCCAGATTTTGGCCATTGTGAATAGTGGGCAGTATTCTTAAAGCACTACCAAGGAAATAAGTGTTTTTGCCTGAATTACAGATGCTTCTGGGGACAAACGTAAGGTACCCCCACATCTTCACTCTGTATTATTTGAAAATAAACTTTGAAGTTTAGAATAGCTTCGGAACATTCTTAAAGACAGGCAGAGAGTTTCTATATTATCCACACCCATTTTTCTGTATTATTAACATTTTATATTCATATTTATTCCAATTACTAAACCTGCATTGATATATTACTATTATCTAAGGTTCTTTGGTTCAGATTTATTTAGTTTACAATTGTATTTGTTTTTGCTCTAGACTTCCAGCTAGTCTTATGTAGTTTATTGATTATGTCTTTTCAGTTTCTTTGGCCATGACTGTTTCTAAAATTTTCTTGTTTGTGATTGCATTGACAGTTTTGAGGAGTACTGTTCGTAGGGTTGTTTTGGGCATTTTGTAGGGCACCTTACTGGTAGAATGTGGTGGAGTATCACTGAGTAAAGTGTCTTTCTTGACATCATGTCAAGGGTCACTGTCATCCCGTTGCTCATTGATTTGTTCGAGCGGGCACCAGTAATGTCTCTCATTGAAAGAATTATTTGTTACTGTTTTTGGCATATCCAATACGCACGGGTAGCTTACCAGGCTCTGCCGTGCGGGCGAGATACTCTTGGTAGCTTGCTGGGCTCTCCGAGAGGGGCAGAGGAATCGAACACGGGTTGACCAAGTTAAAGGCGAAGCCCAACCTCTGTGCTATCGCTCCAGCCCTTGTCAAGGGTACCTACATTAAACATGTCTTATTACTATTGAGGATAACCTTGCAGTAATGCTTGTTAGAGATTTCACTGTAAGATCACCCCCCTTTTTGGTTTGTTTTATTTTTAGTGAAATAAGATAGTTTTTATTGAACAAAATTTACTCCGAAAGATGTGAGGGGAAAAAAAAAAGAGGAATATGTGTTCAAGAGAGAACATGGCTTCTCCAGAGTGGAAGAAGCAGAAAGAGAGATGCATGTTCGAGAGAGAGCCTGGGCGTGAAAGAGCCAAGGTCACTCTTTGAACTCTTGTCCATACTCCGCTCTTTGGGAGGCAGTTCTCACTTAGCTGAGCGAGGAGTTATGCTCTTCCCGACCCCCACCCTCATGACGGTCAGCTGTCCACTTAAACTATTTGTGTCTTCTGCACAGGGAATTTGTCTGTTTCTATCCTCCTATGTTTCTTTCATTACTCATTTATTCATATATTATATCCATAGTAATATGGATATATACTTTTGGTTATCACCTAAAACTAAGTTTCTTGCTATTCATTGAGCTTTTCCTGGAAGCTCTTTCAAGGACCTCTTGCATCCCTTGAAGGTACCACCTCAGGTGTGCTTTTCATTTTTTGGTAAGTTTTTAGTACTTTTTTACTTCTGAAAATACAAGGTGCCTTAGGTGCATCTTGTCAATTTTTTGCTAGTCCTTGATTCAGCATTCTCCAATTAATTCACCTGAATTTCTTTTATTATAAGATGATATTGAAACCAACACCTGTCTGTGTGCCTCTGGATCATTCTTCACACTATTGATGACTCATAAAATGTCGGCTGAACAGGAGTGTGGGGTAGAGAGGGAAGTCTGAATCACAAAGCTCTCCCTCTGATGAACTCCTTGGAAAAAAGAATCCAACCTTTTAGAACCTCATCTTTCTCATATATAAAATGGGCATACTAATACTTTGCTGGCAGGGTTCTTATGAGAAATACACAAGAAGCATTTGTAATGGGTCTAGCATGTAGCATCTGTTCGAAGAGTCATTTCAATGGAGCGGTAGGTCCATATGGGTGTCACCACCCCAGAGTTGGCTACACACCAAGGGAAATAAATGTTTAATTTTTTAAAATTGCATAAACAAAACCATATTCTGCATGAAGGAAATAAAAACGAGGATGTTTTAGTTAAAACCCTACTACTCTAACACATGTTCCCTTTCAGTCCCTGTCATTATGTACTTATTTAAAAATATTTTCATCACATTGTGTGTAATAAGAGAAAATGTTTGACCATAGTCTACATAGTCATGATAAAATAGCAGCACTTATTCAGTATTTGCCTTGTACTCAACAGTTTACATGAATGATGATGACCTCTATTTTTACAGTTGAGGAAACTGATGAGGCCGGGGGGCAGTTAAGTTCCTTCCCGGAGTGCATACAGTCAAGGAGAAGGAAAGAGGATTTGAATCAATCAAGTTCTCGCTGGTGCTATGACGTGAAATCCTTCATGTGTATCTTCTCTTTTATGTGCACACAGTTAAGTGTTCATGTGTATCCGTATGGATTCATTTCCTTGCATAACATATTCTGAGTACTAGGTGAAAGACATTGTAAGGTTGGCTATAAAATTGTTAATAATACCTTTTTAAAAAGTATGTTAATAATTTTACAGGAGGCAACACACACAGATTCCTGGCTACGAGGTGACTTGTTTCTGTGGTAAGTGTGATTGGGGTTTTACAGATTTTTGTGTTGGACGTCAGACAGTGATAGATATAGTGATATTTGGACTAGGATTTGAAGGATGAACCTAATTGAAGCAGGCAAGTTAGCAGATGGTTAAGTTATATCAGCCCCCAAATCACAAATATAAAGCTATTAGAGGCTTGTGGTAGATTAGATCTCAGTGCAGCAGTTATTTATCTCATCCCCAAATTTCTCATGCATCGCAGACTCCCTCCTACTTAGTGACTCAGGGTTGGGCCTTGTCACTTTCTTGGGCCAATGGAATGTGGGTGGAGGTGACATAACAATACTTGTCAATCTTGTCTTAAGAAAAAAGTAGAAGTTTCTGTTTAGACTCTGAAAGCTTCTTCCTCTGACTGGAGAAGACTGTGTTTTGGGTACCTGTTGCTCTTTCTATGAGGGCTTCAGACCTGAAGGTGGCCTGGCCTGAGTTGAGCCTGTTCCTGCAGTGGGGTGGAGGATGGGCATGGGAGTGAGTCCCTCTAATATTGGGCAGACAGAGCAGACATGCAGACTAATGAGCGTAAAATAGACACCAATTTTCCTGAGTTTCTGAGATTGGCAGGAGTGGGGAGGTTTGGATATGTGTTGCCTGGTATATGGCATGATCTCAGCACAATCTGATTACCATAAGGCTGGAAAGGATGGACCAAATTAGAAGAGAAGGAAATTTGACCAGCTTGAGTAAAGAATACCTGTATATCTGTACCTGCCTATAGAAAAGAATTTTAACTGAAAATATGAAAATAATGAGTAGAATGACTTAAACTGTGAACATGGCATATTATACATGATTTTTGAAAAGCTTATGAAATTATTTATATGGACCAAAAGCATTAAACATCTTGGATATTTTCTCCTCTTTTCCTCCATACCTTTTGTGGGACACAGCAAATGCCAAGTAAACATTAGGGACATGGGATTTTCCTGCCAAGGGCCTTATACACACATAGGAAACACAAAGGGTAGCTTTATTTTTTTCTTTTTGGGTCACACCCAGATGCCCAGGGATTACTCCTGGCTCTGCACTCAGGAATTACTCCTGGCAGTTCTGGGAAGATGATATGGAATTCTGGGGATCGAACCTCAGGTCGGCCGTGTGCAAGGCAAGCGCCCTATCCGCTGTACTATCACTCCAGCCCCCAAAGGGTACCTTTAATAAATAGGAACTTCATGTGAAGAAGCGCTTTGGCACTACTTTAACTTCATGGCATTAAGGGCGACAGTGATCACGGCGGTGTGATTGACACTGTTCATTCTTACAGAACCTCTCTAAGGCCAGGTGATTACCAAGAGTTTTCCACTCTACCTATTTTTCCACTTTCTGAGTGCAGAAACAGAAAGGCATATTTCTGATGACTGATGCTGAGCCAAGGTGGAATCCTGGTGGGAGGAAACAAAGTGTTTAAAAAGAAAAAAACAAGGGGTGGGAGAAAATAGATGGAGTGAGTGGGTGGCTCTGTGGGAAAGGACCAAGAGGGGGTGGCTTTTTTGGGAAAGCCCCAGAGTACAGAACTCAAACTTGACTCTGGGTCTGAGTGGAGCAGACTGCAGTGGGCTTCCTTTAATCTCTCTGTTCTGTGCACTCAGGTTGGAAAAGATGGCTCTGACTTAACATAAAAGACAGTTTCCCCTGGCTTTGTTGTGCTTTGCTGTCAATAAGACCATTTGGTTATGGACGATGTCATCCCTGCCTATCCTAC